>NC_047021.1:27957042-28257042 GCF_902652985.1 Pecten maximus | reverse complement strand
TTATTGATAGTTACCTATCAGGCTACATATATATTTTCTCACTTCATAACATACTGGCCAATCAGTGGCTGCCAGACATTTTATCCTTGGCTCAACGTTCTATACACAGGGGCTGTTTCAAAAATATATTTTTTCAATTGGTTGGTTGTTCCCTATAGACAATGTATATCATCTGTTATTAGATTTTTAACGGTTTTGAGGAACATTTATATGTATACATTTATGTTTCCATACAAAGGACTAGTCTAGCCATAATAATAGGAGCATTACCTATACGGTATATATATATATTTAGGACGGGCTATTTCTATTTGACACTTTACACGACTATATACAGTTTATGATAATCCCACATTAAGGACAGTTGTAGCCAGGCATTGCTAATTGCACCAAATGCCTTGTTAAGTTTGGCACGCCAAGCCGACTCTAGCAGTGTCCTAGGCTCGGTTATAACCGGAACAAGGACGTCAAGCCCCATCAATCGATCAATCAGCCGGCTCTAGCGATAGTGTAATGATACTAAATAGATATCGGCTGGTAGGTAGGCTATATAACCATTATATCTAACGACTGATCATGATGTAGCCAAATTAGTATGTATACTATACTAACTCCATACTAAAGACTGGTGTAGCCAGACTAGTTGGTATCCTAACTCCATACCAAGGACTGGTGTAGCCAGATTAGTAGGTATCATAACTCCATACCAAGGACTGGTGTAGCCAGACTAGTAGGTATCCTAACTCCATACCAAGGACTGGTGTAGCCAGACTAGTTGGTATCCTAACTTCATACCAAGGAATGATGTAGCCAGACTAGTAGGTATCCTAACTCCATACCAAGGACTGGTGTAGCCAGACTAGTAGGTATCCTAACTCCATACTAAGTACTGGTGTAGCAAGACTAGTAGGTGTCCTAACTCCATACCAAGGACTGGTGTAGCCAGACTAGTAGGTATCCTAACTCCATACCAAAGACTGGTGTAGCCAGACTAGTAGGTATCCTAACTCCATACCAAGGACAGGTGTAGCCAGATTAGTAGGTATCCTAACTCCATACTAAGGACTGGTGTAGCCAGACTAGTAGGTATCCTAACTCCATACTAAGGACAGGTGTAGCCAGACTAGTAGGTGTCCTAACTCCATACTAAGGACTGTTGTAGCCAGACTAGTAGGTATCCTAACTTCATACCAAGGACTGTTGTAGCCAGACTAGTTGGTATCCTAACTTCATACCAAGGACTGGTGTAGCCAGATTAGTTGGTATCCTAACTCCATACCAAGGACTGGTGTAGCCAGACTAGTAGGTGTCCTAACTTCATACCAAGGACCGGTGTAGCCAGACTAGTAGGTATCCTAACTCCATACCAAGGACTGGTGTAGCCAGACTAGTAGGTATCCTAACTCCATACCAAGGACTCGTGTAGCCAGACTAGTAGGTATCCTAACTCCATACCAAGGACTCGTGTAGCCAGACTAGTAGGTATCCTAACTCCATACCAAGGACTGGTGTAGCCAGACTAGTAGGTATCCTAACTTCATACCAAGGACTCGTGTAGCCAGACTAGTAGGTATCCTAACTCCATACTAAGGACTGTTGTAGCCAGACTAGTAGGTATCATAACTCCATACCAAGGACTCGTGTAGCCAGACTAGTAGGTATCCTAACTCCATACCAAGGACTGGTGTAGCCAGACTAGTAGGTATCCTAACTCCATACTAAGGACTGTTGTAGCCAGACTAGTAGGTATCATAACTCCATACCAAGGACTGGTGTAGCCAGACTAGTAGGTATCCTAACTCCATACTAAGGACTGGTGTAGCCAGACTAGTAGGTGTCCTAACTCCATACCAAGGACAGGTGTAGCCAAACTAGTAGGTGTCCTAACTCCATACTAAGGACTGTTGTAGCCAGACTAGTAGGTATCCTAACTTCATACCAAAGACTGTTGTAGCCAGACTAGTTGGTATCCTAACTTCATACCAAGGACTGGTGTAGCCAGATTAGTTGGTATCCTAACTCCATACCAAGGACTGGTGTAGCCAGACTAGTAGGTGTCCTATCTCCATACCAAGGACTGGTGTAGCAAGACTAGTAGGTATCCTAACTCCATACCAAGGACTGGTGTAGCCAGATTAGTATCCTAACTCCATACTAAAGACTGGTGTAGCCAGACAAGTAGGTATCCTAACTCCATACCAAGGACTGGTGTAGCCAGACTAGTAGGTGTCCTAACTTCATACCAAGGACTGGTGTAGCCAGACTAGTAGGTGTCCTAACTCCATACTAAGGACTGGTGTATCCAGACTAGTAGGTGTCCTAACTCCATACCAAGGACTGGTGTAGCCAGACTAGTAGGTATCCTAACTCCATACCAAGGACTGGTGTAGCCAGACTAGTAGGTGTCCTAACTTCATACCAAGGACTGGTGTAGCCAGACTAGTAGGTGTCCTAACTCCATACCAAGGACTGGTGTAGCCAGTCTTGTAGGTATCCTAACTCCATACCAAGGACTGGTGTAGCCAGACTAGTAGGTGTCCTAACTCCATACCAAGGACTGGTGTAGCCAGACTAGTAGGTACCCTAACTCCATACTAAGGACAGGTGTAGCCAGACTAGTTGGTATCCTAACTCCATACCAAGGACTGGTGTAGCCAGACTAGTAGGTATCCTAACTTCATACTAAGGACTGGTGTAGCCAGACCAGTAGGTATCCTAATTCCATACCAAGGACTGGTGTAGCCAGACTAGTAGGTATCCTAACTCCATACCAAGGACTGGTGTAGCCAGACTAGTTGGTATCCTAACTCCATACCAAGGACTGGTGTAGCCAGACTAGTAGGTACCCTTACTCCATACTACGTACTGGTGTAGCCAGATTAGTAGGTATCCTAACTCCATACTAAGGACTGGTGTAGCCAGATTAGTAGGTGTCCTAACTCCATACTACGTACTGGTGTAGCCAGATTAGTAGGTATCCTAACTCCATACCAAGGACTGGTGTAGCCAGATTAGTAGGTATCCTAACTCCATACTAAGGCCTGGTGTAGCCAGACTAGTAGGTGTCCTAACTCCATACCAAGGACTGATGTAGCCAGACTAGTAGGTATCCTAACTTCATACCAAGGACTGTTGTAGCCAGACTAGTTGGTATCCTAACATCATACCAAGGACTGTTTGTAGCCAGACTAGTTGGTATCCTAACTCCATACCAAGGACTGGTGTAGCCAGACTAGTAGGTGTCCTAACTTCATACCAAGGACTGGTGTAGCCAGACTAGTAGGTATCCTAACTCCATACCAAGGACTGGTGTAGCCAGACTAGTAGGTGTCCTAACTCCATACCAAGGACTGGTGTAGCCAGGCTAGTAGGTGTCCTAACTCCATACCAAGGACTGGTGTAGCCAGAGTAATAGGTATCCTAACTCCATACCAATACCAAGGACTTGTGTAGCCAGACTAGTAGGTGTCCTAACTCCATACCAAGGACTGGTGTAGCCAGACAAATAGGTATCCTAACTCCATACTAAGGACTGTTGTAGCCAGACTAGTAGGTATCATAACTCCATACCAAGGACTCGTGTAGCCAGACTAGTAGGTATCCTAACTCCATACTAAGGACTGTTGTAGCCAGACTAGTAGGTATCCTAACTCCATACCAAGGACTCGTGTAGCCAGACTAGTAGGTATCCTAACTCCATACTAAGGACTGTTGTAGCCAGACTAGTAGGTATCATAACTCCATACCAAGGACTGGTGTAGCCAGACTAGTAGGTATCATAACTCCATACCAAGGACTAGTGTAGCCAGACTAGAAGGTATCCTAACTCCATACTAAGGACTGGTGTAGCCAGACTAGTAGGTGTCCTAACTCCATACCAAGGACTGGTGTAGCCAGACTAGTAGGTATCCTAACTCCATACTAAGGACTGGTGTAGCCAGACTAGTAGGTATCCTAACTCCATACCAAGGACAGGTGTAGTCAGACTAGTAGGTATCCTAACTTCATACCAAGGACCGGTGTAGTCAGACTAGTAGGTATCCTAACTTCATACCAAGGACTGGTGTAGCCAGACTAGTAGGTGTCCTAACTCCATACTAAGGACTGTTGTAGCCAGACTAGTAGGTATCCTAACTTCATACCAAGGACTGTTGTAGCCAGACTAGTAGGTATCCTAACTTCATACCAAGGACTGTTGTAGCCAGACTAGTTGGTATCCTAACTTCATACCAAGGACTGGTGTAGCCAGATTAGTTGGTATCCTAACTCCATACCAAGGACTGGTGTAGCCAGACTAGTAGGTGTCCTAACTTCATACCAAGGACCGGTGTAGCCAGACTAGTAGGTATCCTAACTCCATACCAAGGACTGGTGTAGCCAGACTAGTAGGTGTCCTAACTCCATACCAAGGACTGGTGTAGCCAGACTAGTAGGTGAGGTGTCCTAACTCCATACCAAGGACTGGTGTAGCCAGACAAATAGGTATCCTAACTCCATACCAAGGACTGGTGTAGCCAGACTAGTAGGTGTCCTAACTCCATACCAAGGACTGGTGTAGCCAGACAAATAGGTATCCTAACTCCATACCAAGGACTCGTGTAGCCAGACTAGTAGGTGTCCTAACTCCATACCAAGGACTGATGTAGCCAGACTAGTAGGTATCCTAACTTCATACCAAGGACTGTTGTAGCCAGACTAGTTGGTATCCTAACTTCATACCAAGGACTGTTGTAGCCAGACTAGTTGGTATCCTAACTCCATACCAAGGACTGGTGTAGCCAGACTAGTAGGTGTCCTAACTTCATACCAAGGACCGGTGTAGCCAGACTAGTAGGTATCCTAACTCCATACCAAGGACTGGTGTAGCCAGACTAGTAGGTGTCCTAACTCCATACCAAGGACTGGTGTAGCCAGGCTAGTAGATGTCCTAACTCCATACCAAGGACTGGTGTAGCCAGAGTAATAGGTATCCTAACTCCATACCAAAGACTTGTGTAGCCAGACCAGTAGGTGTCCTAACTCCATACCAAGGACTGGTGTAGCCAGACAAATAGGTATCCTAACTCCATACCAAGGACTGGTGTAGCCAGACTAGTAGGTGTCCTAACTCCATACCAAAGACTGGTGTGGCCAGACTAGTAGGTATCCTAACTCCATACCAAGGACTGGTGTAGCCAGACTAGTAGGTGTCCTAACTCCATACCAAGGACAGGTGTAGCCAGACTAGTAGGTGGCCTAACTCCATACCAATGACTGGTGTAGCCAGACTAGTAGGTGTCCTAACTCCATACTAAGGACTGTTGTAGCCAGACTAGTAGGTATCCTAACTTCATACCAAGGACTGTTGTAGCCAGACTAGTTGGTATCCTAACTCCATACTAAGGACTGGTGTAGCCAGACTAGTAGGTGTCCTAACTCCATACCAAGGACTGGTGTAGCCAGACTAGTAGGTATCCTAACTCCATACTAAGGACAGGTGTAGCCAGACTAGTAGGTATCCTAACTCCATACTAAGGACTGGTGTAGCCAGACTAGTAGGTGTCCTAACTCCATACTAAGGACTGTTGTAGCCAGACTAGTAGGTATCCTAACTTCATACCAAGGACTGTTGTAGCCAGACTAGTTGGTATCCTAACTTCATACCAAGGACTGGTGTAGCCAGATTTGTTGGTATCCTAACTCCATACCAAGGACTGGTGTAGCCAGACTAGTAGGTGTCCTAACTTCATACCAAGGACCGGTGTAGCCAGACTAGTAGGTATCCTAACTCCATACCAAGGACTGGTGTAGCCAGACTAGTAGGTGTCCTAACTCCATACCAAGGACTGGTGTAGCCAGACTAGTAGGTGTCCTAACTCCATACCAAGGACTGGTGTAGCCAGACAAATAGGTATCCTAACTCCATACCAAGGACTCGTGTAGCCAGACTATTAGGTGTCCTAACTCCATACCAAGGACTGATGTAGCCAGACTAGTAGGTATCCTAACTTCATACCAAGGACTGTTGTAGCCAGACTAGTTGGTATCCTAACTTCATACCAAGGACTGTTGTAGCCAGACTAGTTGGTATCCTAACTCCATACCAAGGACTGGTGTAGCCAGACTAGTAGGTGTCCTAACTTCATACCAAGGACCGGTGTAGCCAGACTAGTAGGTATCCTAACTCCATACCAAGGACTGGTGTAGCCAGACTAGTAGGTGTCCTAACTCCATACCAAGGACTGGTGTAGCCAGGCTAGTAGGTGTCCTAACTCCATACCAAGGACTGGTGTAGCCAGAGTAATAGGTATCCTAACTCCATACCAAAGACTTGTGTAGCCAGACTAGTAGGTGTCCTAACTCCATACCAAGGACTGGTGTAGCCAGACAAATAGGTATCCTAACTCCATACTAAGGACTGTTGTAGCCAGACTAGTAGGTATCATAACTCCATACCAAGGACTCGTGTAGCCAGACTAGTAGGTATCCTAACTCCATACTAAGGACTGTTGTAGCCAGACTAGTAGGTATCCTAACTCCATACCAAGGACTCGTGTAGCCAGACTAGTAGGTATCCTAACTCCATACTAAGGACTGTTGTAGCCAGACTAGTAGGTATCATAACTCCATACCAAGGACTGGTGTAGCCAGACTAGTAGGTATCATAACTCCATACCAAGGACTAGTGTAGCCAGACTAGAAGGTATCCTAACTCCATACTAAGGACTGGTGTAGCCAGACTAGTAGGTGTCCTAACTCCATACCAAGGACTGGTGTAGCCAGACTAGTAGGTATCCTAACTCCATACTAAGGACTGGTGTAGCCAGACTAGTAGGTATCCTAACTCCATACCAAGGACAGGTGTAGTCAGACTAGTAGGTATCCTAACTTCATACCAAGGACCGGTGTAGTCAGACTAGTAGGTATCCTAACTTCATACCAAGGACTGGTGTAGCCAGACTAGTAGGTGTCCTAACTCCATACTAAGGACTGGTGTAGCCAGACTAGTAGGTATCCTAACTTCATACCAAGGACTGTTGTAGCCAGACTAGTAGGTATCCTAACTTCATACCAAGGACTGTTGTAGCCAGACTAGTTGGTATCCTAACTTCATACCAAGGACTGGTGTAGCCAGACTAGTTGGTATCCTAACTCCATACCAAGGACTGGTGTAGCCAGACTAGTAGGTGTCCTAACTCCATACCAAGGACTGGTGTAGCCAGACTAGTAGGTATCCTAACTCCATACCAAGGACTGGTGTAGCCAGACTAGTAGGTGTCCTAACTCCATACCAAGGACTGGTGTAGCCAGACTAGTAGGTGTCCTAACTCCATACCAAGGACTGGTGTAGCCAGACTAGTAGGTATCCTAACTCCATACCAAGGACTGGTGTAGCCAGACTAGTAGGTGTCCTAACTCCATACCAAGGACTGGTGTAGCCAGACTAGTAGGTATCCTAACTCCATACCAAGGACTGGTGTAGCCAGACTAGTAGGTGTCCTAACTCCATACCAAGGACTGGTGTAGCCAGACTAGTAGGTATCCTAACTCCATACCAAGGACTGGTGTAGCCAGACTAGTAGGTATCCTAACTCCATACCAAGGACTGGTGTAGCCAGACTAGTAGGTATCCTAACTCCATACCAAGGACTGGTGTAGCCAGACTAGTAGGTGTCCTAACTCCATACCAAGGACTGGTGTAGCCAGACTAGTAGGTATCCTAACTCCATACCAAGGACTGGTGTAGCCAGACTAGTAGGTATCCTAACTCCATACCAAGGACTGGTGTAGCCAGACTAGTAGGTATCCTAACTCCATACCAAGGACTGGTGTAGCCAGACTAGTAGGTGTCCTAACTCCATACCAAGGACTGGTGTAGCCAGACTAGTAGGTATCCTAACTCCATACCAAGGACTGTGTAGCCAGACTAGTAGGTATCCTAACTCCATACCAAGGACTGGTGTAGCCAGACTAGTAGGTGTCCTAACTCCATACCAAGGACTGGTGTAGCCAGACTAGTAGGTGTCCTAACTCCATACCAAGGACTGGTGTAGCCAGACTAGTAGGTATCCTAACTCCATACCAAGGACTGGTGTAGCCAGACTAGTAGGTGTCCTAACTCCATACCAAGGACTGGTGTAGCCAGACTAGTAGGTATCCTAACTCCATACCAAGGACTGGTGTAGCCAGACTAGTAGGTATCCTAACTCCATACCAAGGACTGGTGTAGCCAGACTAGTAGGTATCCTAACTCCATACCAAGGACTGGTGTAGCCAGACTAGTAGGTATCCTAACTCCATACCAAGGACTGGTGTAGCCAGACTAGTAGGTATCCTAACTCCATACCAAGGACTGGTGTAGCCAGACTAGTAGGTATCCTAACTCCATACCAAGGACTGGTGTAGCCAGACTAGTAGGTATCCTAACTCCATACCAAGGACTGGTGTAGCCAGACTAGTAGGTATCTTAATTCTAACTGGAACTGTTATTTAGAGGTTAACTAAGATACCCTTATGCATGTCCCTATTTCTGATTTTCAGAATGGCTGGAATATGTGTTGTTCATAATAAAGAGAGTTTAGTTATACTCACATCTTTATTTATGTAATACTTTCCACTGAAGGGAAGCAGAGAGAAATGATCACTGTAATAAGTAGAATTTAAATAACTGCATGCATATCTGCACATGTTCCCCAACATTTCTGTGAAGTTTTGTGAAAATCGCTTCTCAAGTTTAGGGGGAGTTGTCCAGACAAGAAATACCTGCTGATAGTGACCAGTAAGAATGAAGTCAAAATTTTGGAATTAAAACAGCTGTATTCACATCTACACATGGTCCTCTATATTTGTGTGAAGCCTTATGGGAACTGTTCCACTAGTTAAGGAGGTGTTGTGCGTCAAAATTGATATCAGACCCGACAAGAAATACCTGCTGATAGTGACCAGTAACAATGCAGTCAAAATTTTGGAATTAAAACAGCTGTATTCACATCTACACATGGTCCTCTATATTTGTGTGAAGCTTTATGGGAACTGTCCCACTAGTTAAGGAGGAGTTGTCTGGACAAAATTATTATCAGAAAAACCATTTACCATTATAGCAACAAAAATGTTGAGAAAACAAAGTTGCATGCACATGCACCTACACATGGTCCTTTATATTAGTGTGGAATTTCTTTGAATCTACCCCAGGGGCAAACTTGAGACTCCAGGGTCATGAAATTCATAACTTTTAAATTAAGAATAGTCGATTTGCCTGATTTGGGTCTTGAGAAGATTTTTGAAATTTCAGTCAATGTGACCACCTTTTGCCCTGCTACTCAGTCCCCTTCAGGGGGCAGAAACCATATACTTCACAATTTTGCTTGACTCTTTTGGCCTTGAAAATTTTATTGAAATTAGTTTAGGGCTTTTCAAGAAAAAGTTGAAAATATAAACTGTTTACGAACAGACAACTTTATCTCAGGTGACCTAAAAGAGGAATAAAAAGCATCATCTATGAAAATTTTATTAATAACAATTCTAAAACATTTTTTGCAATACAATCTATAGCATGATTCTTGCTATCAATAACATGTTTTACAATCATTATCATTTCTCTACATTCAATTTAAGGCATCTGCGAGTGTATGAGATTAAATTGATACAATTGAGAAATGGTGGAGATGGGTGGCCAATACTAGCTGTTCAATATTGAAAACCCCTTTGAAAGTGTATAGAAAATTTAAGCATTGAAAAAATTTACATATCTGTCATTACTAAGAGACTGCAGCAACACTACATTTATACAGAAAATACTATTGAGTTTATTGGAGGCTCTATTCAAACATTCAAAGTTACTTCCCTTTGTTTCACTTTGTATAGTAATGGAGGGAGTGGGGGCAGCTGAGAATATGTTGAGGATAATGCCACTATTATGGAACAGAATACAGTTTGATATTTTATTTGGACAGAATAACAAACCTTACATTAGGACAATACTGTGTGATGAAGTAACTAAACCCATGCTCCAATGCCTCTTATCCTCACATTATTAGAAAGGTGTTATAACACAACCTTATGTGAACCTTGTCTTCAGGAAACCATGAGGACTAACAACCATTTTATATGATGTAAGATACAGTTTTTAACTGAAAATGGACATCTGAATATCATTTGATGAGATACACAACTTTCTAAAGCCCAAAATAAGGTGTGCGCTATTTCGATATATTTATCATTCTGTTGAGGATAATCCCTGGAATTAGTTCAGCCAGTCTTAAGGATGTCTTTTTTCTGTTCTTGTAAACTGCAGTGCATGTCAATCTCCCTCCTCGTCACATGAATCCTGTCTTCCCATCTGCTGGATTTTCTGTTTTGAATAAAAAAAAAAGGCATGAATGTTCCCCATAACATTTGTTTTTGCAGTATGGCCTCTAGACATTTGAGAGTATGTTTTGACCTCGTAAATGAATTTTGGCCTTTGGAGTTGAAGCAACATGCTTATGGGCCATATATTTTGACCCTTCAGATTTCAAATAAATGCTTTGACTTCTGATATTGCAGACCTCTTAATCTCATTGGTAATTTGTCATTGTTCAATAAACTGTAAGAAAATTCTGTTTTTCTTAAATTAAAAGTATTCTTTGACCACAGAAAAGTTTTTTACTAAAAGGCAATTTAATTTGGCTAAAGAGTGGGATGCAAGAACAGTCTGGTCCTTTAGGGGTATTTACAAAGGTAATTTTCTCTATCCAGCGTATAATTTGTCATTCCAGCTTAACTTTCTTATGAACCTATAAAACCCTGATAAATACCAGTCCAACTATACCGCTTCCACTATAGAGAGCTTCTCTTAAGCTTGATTTGTTCAGAGTAAGATTAGAAAGCCAGAGGTCCTGGGTTTGATCCCTAGCGGAGGCAATAAATCCAATTTAATTTATTATGCTCTCCTGTTACATTGGTGCCCATATAGGGACTAGGAAATTATACTTAAGAGTTACTTGTAAATTAATTGTTATACCTCCAGGAAAATTGAGTTCTTCCCTTGAGTGGGAGCATAATTATGTAATTAGACAAATACTAGCCACAATATATCGCTCAGCTAGAGAAAACGTCTCTGAAGCCTGATCGGTTGAGTGTAGGACTAGAAAACCAGAGATCCCAGGTTCAATCCCTAGCAAGGTAATGAAATGAATTTAATTAATCATACTTTCAACTGTTACACCTGTAGCATATTTGACATATATATTTTCAAATTGACCTTCTGCTGAACCTGTACTATATTCAACATAACAAGCTTGCTGGGTATTGCTAAAGCAATACATGTCCCCTACCAGCCCCACTAAAAATAGTAAAACTGACCTTGACCCAAAAACCCTGAAACTTGAACTTGATCTGCAGCTACTCATACTTGAAGTTTCATGCCAACTTCCACTAGGATACCTTGAAGCATGGCTGAAAAAAAGTCAGGAAACTGAGCGGAAGGATTGATAGTGGGATGGACAGACAGATGGACAGACAAACAGGGAGGAAGGAAAACCTATAGCCCCCCTCGTTTCACCATACAGTGTATTACACAAACTTTTCAGTTGTACTTACCAGGTTAAGAAGGTCCATCATTTTGTAGGGATCCTCCCCACTAGTAAGGTCCTTGATGTCTTCTGGGATACCAAAGCTAGAATAAGGGTGAGGCTGGACTCCCTCAGGATGTTCTACAAACCGGAAAACAGGTTCCTGGGAAGCAAAAGTAATAGGTTTCTACAGAAGGGTTAAAAGTATTGACTCCTTTTGATAAATGCTGAGGATGCAGCATTTACTCTACAATGATGGATGTTGATTCCAAATAGTGTCAAGGAATTAGCTGGTTCATCCTGTAGTAGTCAATAGTGGAGGGGGTAGTTATCTAGTGGAATTATATACCCATGTAACCTTTTACATAAGCTAAAACTAATCATAACACTCTGATCCATACAAAACTGGATATTGACTAAAATGAATAAACACCATCTATGATATTAATTTGATATTTTGATAGTATTTGTTTTCCTGGTACCTGAGTATTGGATGTTTCCACAGAAGATGTCACACTGGTTGATCCTTCTGATTGGTCATTTCTTTGCTGGTCTTCCTGTCCGTCACCCCTCAGTCCCTCTAGCTCATCCCACGTAAACAACAAACCATCAGTCACAGCACCAAATGGGTTGAAGTCTATCAAGAGTAGCTTCCCCTGATGATAAAATGTACAGTATGGTATGGACAAAGATGTAACATTGTGGAGCACATGTGACGTTTTTCTTCTGCCAGCCATGATTCCTCTTCATTGGCAGGATAGTGAGATAATAAGATGTTCAGACTTAGTGTGCTTAAAAATGAAACCATTCATTTCCAGTAATCAGGTAATCATCCTCTCCAAACATTTTGCATATTTTTTGTTATTTAACTTCTTTTGCAGCAATTTTGATTTTAAAGATAATGAAAATTATTCTCAAATGCCTTCTATAAACTAACTATGCTCTCACAAAATATCCACTAAATGGAATCAAAAGAAGTCAGTGTGAAGTATATCTGCCTTACTTTTGACAGGCCCACTATAATATGAAACTCACCTTGTCTCTTCTGTAGACATCAAATACATCTGAAAGTAAAGATAAATTAAAAAAAAAAAATTAAATTCAAATGATTAATTGTAAAAATCATTGTTTTACAAGCCCTGCAGCATGTAGGTATTATTTTAAATGTACTATATGATGCTAACTTTACCTGGCAAGTTCTTGAAAAAAAATATTTGTGCAAAGTAATAGCATACTATCTCTGTCAGAACAGGGCAAGAATTTAAGGAGAAACCATTTTGGTATAACCTAAAATTTAGGCATAAACCAGTTATATAAATGTAATACAATTAATTTGTAGTGTCCGAACATATTGTTTCACATTATTCAGCATTATTTTACAATCAACCATTACTCACAGTCTACAGTATACCCTTTTTGCTTACAGTTTATACACTGTAAATAATTTTACACTATTTTACATTATTTTTTTATGATTATTTCACAATTTGACATTACTTACAGTTTTTACTGGGGAACTTCCCAGCCACCATATGATAGAAGAAAGCTTTGATGTCGGATACAATCTCCTCCTTCATCTTGGTTATGAATTCATAATATTCTGTGTGATTCCGCTGACAGATTGCTAATAACAGACAATATTTACTCTCAGGTTCTGTAACACTTGGAGGATAATCTCCTAATTTATGTTATATATTATCATTTCCTAAGCTGTGCTTTTTTTTATTAATTTCCAAAGAAAGTTATTCTATCAGTTAATATAGACATCATAATAATCCAGACCTGACCCTCCATACATAAAATACAACCTGAACACTTTTCAAACAATTAAAACCATATTAATAATGTAAAACAAGTACATTATGTAAATTATACACAGGATGTACTTTAACCACGATACTGTAAAAATTTTATTTTGGTAAAGATTTAGCGCAAACTAAATCTAAACAAATTAGCACAACAAAAATTATTTTACCCAAAATAAAATAATGCAGTAGAAAACAAAATAACTGTACCCAAATAAGATCATCAGAAACCTTAATTGGAGTACTCAAAAGAAGATCAGTAAAAAACTAAATTAGAGTACACAAAATAAGATTAGTGTACCCAAAATATGATTAGTAGAAAACATAATTAGTGTTGGTTTGTTTTTGTTTAACGTCCTATTAACAGCCAGGGTCATTTAAGGACGTGCCAGGTTTTGGAGATGGAGGAAAACCTGAGTACCCGGAGAAAAACCACCGGCCTACGGTCAGTACCTGGCAACTGCCCCACGTAGGTTTCGAACTCGCAACCCAGTGGTGGAGGGCTAGTGTTAAAGTGTCAGTACACCTTAACCACTCGGCCACCGCAAAACAAAACAAAATTAGAATACACAAAATAAGATTAATGTACCCAAAATATAATAAGTAGAAAACAAAATTAGTGTACTCAAAATAAGATTAATGTATCAAAAATAAGATCAGTAGAAAACAAAATTAGTGTACTCAAAATAAGATTATTGTATCAAAAATAAGATTAGTAGAAAATAAAATTAGTGTACTCAAAATAAAATTATTGTACCCAAATAAGATCAGAAGAAAACAAAATTAGTGTACCCAAAATCAGATCAGAAGAAAACAATTTCAAGAAAAAGTAATTGGAGAAATCACCATTAAACTGATTTGTTTCAGTATTAAAATGGCTGAAATAAGATTACTGTAATAATGTGTTTGTTTACACAACATTTACTGAAAGATAAATTCCTTTGTTAGCCAAATGTTATTGATGTCCCCACCTGTTAAATTTCCATTTCTAACAAAACATCGAAACTCCATTCCTGATGCAAGGTTCTGCCATTTTCTTAGAATAAGTTCATACTGGACTGTTACATTGCTGCCGTTGGCACAGTCCTTACAATGTAAGAACCTGAAAGTACACATATAAAGATTTCATTATGGTTTAGAGTGTATTTCTTCCTGAAGTCTATACATACATAGTGAAGTGTATATTTTACAAATGATGGTTCACCTTGCTGTTTAATGCTCCATTGAAACTGAATTAGGCATCAGTTTTTATATCTTGTGGATACATTATTTAACCTTTAGTCTCTTTAGTTTGAGAAATAAGTTGTATAACACATCAATGATGGAGTCATACAAGACTTGTAATGGTACAGTGTATCTGTTATCATCTGATAACAGCTTGTCTTTACACTAGAGATTGAAAGAGACTAATAGTATCTAACATGGGTCTGTTCCGTGGACAGGGATATGTCAACCCGAGTGTGAGAGTTTGGCCAGTCAGCATGAGGCTTGCCGATTGCTGGCCAGTCAAACTCTTACACAAGGGTCAAGACATCCTTGTTCGCCGAACAGACCCATGTTTGATTATTTGTCTCGCATACGTGCAAGCAAATGTAAGCCTGTACGAAAGTTTTTCATCGCGCCATTTGAAAGCTCCTTGGAATGTATGTCAAAATAAATGACGTCATCATTTAAGACATGGTTACTCAACGTAAAATGATGTTATTGTGAGCAGTGTCATATAGGGCGTGCCAGCTGTCTTTACCCCCCTGTGTGAGATTGATTTTTCTCTCAACCTGGACAGGTATATCCGCAGTTTTACGGGGGTGAGATTTTCCTATCACACCCTAGGGAAAAGACAAGCTACACATGCTCTTTTAACGTGCTCTTGTTCTCGATAGGGTGACGTCATTATGACCTTACCCGTTTGAATGCTAAATATCAATATTATTAACAAAAGAAATTAAAATAAGTATTAATTATCAGAGTTAACCGAGTGTTTGGTGTACTTTTTGACAAGCTAATCGGAACCCTCGGATGGAGATGGTTAAGTTCCCAAACACTCGGCAAGCCTCGTGTTTGCGAATTTAACAATCTCCCTCCTCGGGTTGAGATCTCCCTATCTCACCCCAAAAGGGGTGAAAGATTATATTAATCTTTTCCCTAGCAACTGTGAGATAACCCTGTGAAGTATGTGAGAAATCTTTTTCTCTTACCCTGCACAGGGATATCCACAATTTGACCAGTGTGAGATTTTTCTCACCTCACCCTAGAGTTGTCACAAGCAACATGGCAATAATACAATGATGTCACGTCAACATATTCAATTACCTCATGTCAATATTAGATACACGATGGTTAAGAGAAAAATAATAATTCAACCCCCTGGAAGTAATATTGGAGATCTCAATGCTTGGGGTAAGATTAAGCTGCCAAACACTTGACAAGCCTTATGTTTAGCAACTTAAGAATCTTCCCCCTCAATTTGAAATCCCCGTCTCACACCCATTAAGGTGAAAGATTCAATTAATCTTGTGAAATGAATATATATATACGGTGTTCACCTGTTTGATTAAAAAAAAAATGATAGTCCAACTATTACTGCCCACTGAATCTTCAGAGATTGTAGAAACATATGTAAAATATCATATTAGTGAAACAATATTTTTGACATTAATATTATTGTCATAATTCTGGAAAGCAAATAAACCTATGTATCTTACGGTTGTGTCAGATCGTGTGTAATGAACTCTGAACTCTTCAATAGGAGGTAGACATCACTAGGACATGTACAACGTAAAGTCTTGTCAAAGGAAATCCATGTGGCATCCTGGAGAAAAGTAAGCACAAATCTCAAGAAAATAAAAGTCTCATTTAAATTTACTCGCAGACATGCCAAATTAAAAACAGGTGACAGTTATAGTATTTTCAGAAATAAGACATAATTATTTTTCAAGAAGCAAACAAACATGGGGTGTGTAATTATTGTGTTACAGTTTTGATAAACCAGAAGTATGCACACCAAGTACAAGGTATCTTTCATAATATCTCAGTATGGGGAGGCACTTTTTGTGCTTCCTATATCTACCAAACCACCACCACCATCAAATTCAAGAATGGTCTAATGTCTCAGTAGGAATAGTCCTCACCATCAACCTTTATCATCAAGGTGATCATATATATCATGCATAAAAATCTTGAGGCAATTAATCATACAAATGTTAGATTGCAGGTTGTCAAAAAATTATGTTTGATCACTTAATGTTAAAAGCTTCTCCTAAAACACAGAATAGTAAAGAAACTTGTTTCACTTGATAATTAATGTACTTACTCGTGGGGCACTCCAGTTTAATTTTGGGAACACAGAACCGCCAAGGTTTTTGATGATTTTTTTCATCAAACTCTCAAATTCAGGAAAACTTGGCATCTGAAAATTACCATGGTATATACTGGCGTATTTGTTAAAGAGAATCATTTTGATATTTAGCATACATACTATATAATCCAAAATATTGCCACAATTTGTGCAATTACATACAGCATTAAAAGTACATATTTTGTAGTAGTCTCATTATGTTACCGCATTGTTAAACACTGAAGCATAAAATTCACAAATGACTGACTAACCTTTGTTTCAGAGCTGTCAGCAGAATCCCAGTCAACATCAAGCTAAACACAGAGAAAGAAAAAAAAAAACAATAAAATATTTCTCAAAATAAAATACATATGTACTTCTCTATATACTCCAGGGGTTACATTCACTTTTAAGAATTGTAGATAGAAATACCCTGGGTACCTGTTATGAATTTGGTTAAAACTAATTTTATTGAGTTAACAAAAGGATTAGACAACATCATGGGTATGTAATAAATTCTACATGTACATTGAAATTGATGGTTAACATAAGACTATATCGAAATATTTCAAAGGTAAAAGAGAAATACTTAAAAGTTTGTGCAGAAAATTTTACGAGTATTATAATTAGAGCAAGGTCAGGAATAACTGGATTCTCCCACTATATGTACCAATGTTTTCAGTGTATTCACGAGACGAATAATTACCGGGATACACCAACTATATTAGTCAAATATTAAAAAAAGTAATCATTCCAAAATACATAAAAGGATCAAACTGAAGAAGTTCTTACAGTTTCCAATTCTCAAAAGTAAATCAAGAATAAGTTATATCTCCTCAGATAAAAAATACTGTGAGGTGTGGAACTAGTCCCTGTGATAGATACAGGTAAAGGGAGATAACTTGCAGAAGTAAATCTCTATCTAGCAAATTTAAGAAGGAATAGAAATGTCTATTACGTTCAATACTGACATGTCCTGTCTGCATTTACAAAGTAATCATTTAGGAATAACATCTTTATCTAACTAAAGTGTACTGAGTTTTGTTTCTTGTAAATTTATTTCTTTATAACCAATAGATATTTGTTACTACAGTATTTAATAATTTCTTTGATTACCTCCTCTCCCTCAATATCATCCTCGTCATGTTTTCCACTAGCTGCCACAGATCTAAAATATTAATAACACACAAATAACTTACATACAGTAGCATACCTGATTCATTGATCTGTTATGATTCTTCTGGGGGAAGTTGAAACAAAATAAAATCAACTTTCAAAGGACATTATTCATCAAGTCTGTTGTTTCAAGCAATCATTTAAGGATTGCACATCATTTTGACTGCATATACGGTAGTCTGCCCGCAGTTGGCAACGAACATTTCCTATGGTAAGCGGTTTAAAACGCTAAAATTGCATTGATCAGTCCTTTCAAAATGGCGCTGTCTAGTTGACATTTCGGTACGTCACAAATAGACGATGTCATAATTATTTTACCAATTCTTGCGGTTATATAAAATTGACTGAGCCTTTTTTCACTCTGTACATGCTAATTTATTCGCAGTCATGAGTTTACTAAGCTGAAGAAGGGAGAGATGTAAATATTTTACTATACTTTGTAGAATGTTTAATTCTTCAAATATAGAAAGACATGTAACAGGAGGAGAAAATGTAGCGGCCAGACCGGGGGTCGAACCGTGACCTCCAAACACTAGACGGATGCTCTACCAATTGAGCTACCTGGTCACCGATGATTGACCCAGTCCAGTCCCGCCACACACCTCCCTCCTTTTTTTCCAAGTCTTCGCCCTCGAAGACACATGAGACCCTTATACCACCACCGGTACGTGGGTATTTTAGTTAGGCACCAATTTTGTAATAGGAGAGGAGAAAATGTAGCAGACACTCCAGACCGGGGTTCGAACCCGGGACCTCCGAACACTAGCCAGATGCTCTACCAATTGAGCTACCTGGTCACCGATGATCGACCCAGTCCAGTCCCGCTACAGACAGCTAAAACTATTCATCTGTCAATTTCAGAGTTTAAAAAAAGAAACTGTGTACAGTTTATGTTCATGTGTAGTTCTAATCTAAGTATATAGAGGCGTGAACTTACTGTTCTGGAAGAACGACACCATCGGCCTGTAAATAGTCCAAGAACTCCTTTGGCAGAGGCAGGATGTAACTGGTAAACAAATGCAAATCAAGTGTTAGGTCTAAACTACTGCCTACATGTATATTTCTGTACACTGTAAGACCTACAATCCATCAGACTTGAATTTTCAATGAAACAAATGAAATATTGATAAAAACATGCAAAGATGTACAACTATAATTTTATAAAATTAATATCATCAACATGTTTCATCCGTCAAGGTCTTAAGTGTTCTAATTTAGAATAAACATGAATGTATTTAGTATACTATAAACACTTTCTTTATATATTTAAACAGATGAATGATTAATACATATGTTTTACAAATGAACGGGTACATGTAACAATTTGATTCCGCTAATATATAATATATAGTCTATACATTTACATAGGAAAACACAATGTCGGCATGTGCAGTATCTGTGTTTTACTGAGCACATGTATTTGGTTTAAATTCTAGAAAGACAGAACCCTTTTAAAAGGAAAAATAAATAACACCACCGATATCATAGTGGTGGGACTCAAACAATTCGACAGCATATTGATAATTATGATTCCATAAATCTATAAAGTAAAATTACAACTATAGTTGTAGGACATGTATTGACACAAACCTCTTAATTGTAATATCTTTGAACTTAGGATACCATGCAGAAAACACACAGTTCAAAACGTCTTGAATGTCCATTTTCAGACTAATTTTTAACGTAAAAATATACACTTTATAGAACTAGACTGTAGCAGCCAGCTGGTATTGTAGATAAGTATCACCATTCCAGGACATGATTTTAGTTTGAAGTTTAAACAAAAACCAATATGATGAAAATCTTCAAGACATTGCAGCAGAATCCAAGTTACATCAGCAAGTAAACAAATACATGTGAGCTGGAGAGTACTACGACAAGGGAGATAACAATAATTTTATGAGAGTTGTCTCCCGTACAACATAAAAATGATTGTAAACGAATAAAGATAATAAGGTAATTTATATTATTCAAATATTCAGAACGTATTTATTATTCAATTATCATTCATAAAAGTATCCTGTACTCTTTACTACTTGGAAAGTTTCAAAAAAGCTTGATTACTATGACGTAAAACGATACATTTGAAAAATAATAATGATAAAAAAAAGATAAGAAATAGATAAATGATAAAACAATACGTTTGTAGAAAATAAAAACTCAGCTATTCTCTACTATATTTAAGTTTTTTATTATTTATGACGTGTGGTATTGTATACTTTGTTGGTGTATCATTTTGATATTTTTATATAAACAACAGATAGATTCGCTTCCGCCATTTTTTCTGACCGACAAATTGAATTCTGATATTCTTCAGAGTTATCGCTCCTTCGCCGTCCCTTATACCACAAAATAGCTTAAAATTTTACCAATTCATAAATGCGTGTGATATTTCCCCGAAATTTAATCATTAGTCTTCCATCTCTGGGTTGCGAGTTCGTCCTTAGATGACCCTGGCAGTTGATAGGACGTTAAACAAAATAAACCAAATCAAACATCATTCATTCATTCACTGTAAGATTTTTTTCTCTTCAAAATAACAATTCTTTGCTAAGGGGTATTCGTGTGTGTATGTCTGGCATATCATCAGGGAAACAAACATGTAATCATACAATTTATAATTTCGCTATTTGAGTGACAATTAATTAACTTTGAATAAAGGAGGACATCACATGATTATTTTTACCACCGTATTAGTGTGTTGAACCAACATTATCTACATGTATAGTGTAATATAGTGTTAACTATGGCGCGGGAAGGATGTCATAATTAAATATTTTTGCCTAGGCAAAATTATTTTTGCTTAGGCAGAAATCGAATTTTGCCTAGGCAAAAATAATATTGCCTAGGCAAAAATATTTCTGCCTAAGCAAAAATAATATTGCCTAGGCAAAATTCGATTTCTGCCTAGGCAAAATTCGATTTCTGCCTAGGCAGAAATAATTTTGCCTAAGCATAAATCGAATATTGCCTAGGCTGAAATATTTTTGCCTAGGCTGAAATATTTTTGCCTAAGCAACATTCGATTTTTGCCTAGGCAAAAATATTTAATTATGACATCCTTCCCGCGCCATAGTTAACGCTTTATTTCGACATTCTTTCTATCAAACAAGAAATTATTGGGTATAATGTAAGCTATATTCATGACGCATTATATCATCGCGGTGGGAGAATACTCGGTTCTTTGTATCGAACCCATCCTACTGTCTGAGTAATGCAGAAACAAATCGCATTCCAAAACTGTCCGTCATTACAATCCTTCCGTAAATATCAAATCGTATAGCGCAAACAGTTGTTAGGAAACAGACATGTTAGTCAATGGGATGTCTGAACACATTTAGATATGTCATACGCATCAACTGTCTTGAATTAGTGTGTCGTTAACGTAATCAATAGTTTTATATAGGTAGATAAGTACTTGTGTCTTTATCTTACCCCTCCCCATGTTACAGACGTTGATGGAATTAAGATAATAATGAATGAATAAAATGGAAATAATGGAACTTTACTTTGACACCCTACTCTATACGTACACCTATAAACATAAAAATTAAAAAAAATTAAAATGGGGGGGGGGGGGGGGGGGGGCGATAGTGACATTTAACCGCACGCAAAATAGTTTAAACAAAATAATTGTACGTCGTGGTGGTTTGGTTTTGTATTTATTGTTTAACGTCCTATCAACATATTTTGTCATTGGTGAAGGATTATGTCGCGAATGGCGTTGTCATTCAATTTTAAACCGGCCGTGCTTATTAATTTACATTAAACAAAGCTATTCTATAAACAACAGGAATCTGTTATTTCTATACAACAGCAAGAATAACAGTTCTTTTCCGTCTAATTAAATGTATCAACAATATCAATTATTTAGATATATAACATTCCCGGTTAATTACCCGATACTTCTCAGAATCATTACAAAAGCGCGAGGTTGAGTATTGTTTTTCCGTTAGGTAATAGGAAGTAACTAGCCGACAAACTGTCGCGTTCTACCTGTTGACAGGCTATTGTTTTTTACCCAACTGTAAACCACAGGTATCTGTTCCACCCTGGTCCCATATCGAGCGCCAGACAACTGAATACCTCCACCGGTTTATACCTACCAAACAATGCATCCACGTGAAACGTAAAGGTCAAAAACAACACAATAGCTGATCTTTCGGATTTTTTTTTTTCAAAAAAAAAGTTTAAACGGAATTTGGCAATATTACGATTTGTACATACATGGAGTGACTCACATTTGAAGTTCTATACATTGGAATGTTTAAAGTCAAGCGGAATACGATAATTAACGTATTGTCCATCACGTAAGCTCCAACAACACACCGTGACGGCCCGACCCAAGCTTGCCCCGGGGTGCGTCTTTCCAATGTCTGACATTCTTTTATCATTAAACATCCTTTCTCCCAGGCAACATTCCATTGGATCTTATCGGACCCCCATATCTTCCGTATCTCAATTGGCCGAAGCGATGACCAGCGGTCAAAGTCATTGTGCTTTGAATACTGTAAACTGTATTGCACAGGTAACGATACAAGCAAGTTTAATATTGTGCTTTAGTTGTTTAGTTATTTTTTAGTGACAATGGCAGCTATAAATAATCGAGCCATCAAAGGAGCCGCCAAATGTCGACTGTGAAATTAACAGGAATCCAGATATATCTAATACCATGATGCCAGCTACCTGTCGCCAAACACCTATATAGTTTTATGTTGTTTGGTGACCATCAGAGTCTACAACCTTTTAGTGTCTTAATAAATAAAAGGGTCGCCCGAACACAAAATTAAAGAGGGAATAACATACATGCAATGAA
The DNA here is from genome assembly GCF_902652985.1 of Pecten maximus. Classification (NCBI taxonomy): domain Eukaryota; kingdom Metazoa; phylum Mollusca; class Bivalvia; order Pectinida; family Pectinidae; genus Pecten; species Pecten maximus. The sequence continues at coordinate 28,234,380 of NC_047021.1, read as the reverse complement.
AATCGGCGACCATTACTTATCTTATCCTAAAAAGCTATATAAACTTGACATTATATACTGCAAGAGTGACATTTTGGTATTATAGGGTTTGGCCATTAGTATATGGAGAGGGAGAGAAAAAAAATCATAAATCATATCTGTCCATTTCGAGTTGAAGGTAAATGTACACAAGCAGGCTTCGATTGGGACCGAGGAGTCGAATGCATCGATGAATTCGTGCAACTTACTCTAGAAAACGATCCCGAATGATTGCAAATTTGCTATATTCATCTTCCACCGGGGGGCTTCGCCTCCCTTGAACCCCCTACCAGGGCGTTGCCCTGGACCCGCTGGGGGCCTTGGCGGCCCGCCCCCCAGACCCCTCGTCTTTTATTTTTGTTTTAGTCCATGTTGTCTTTATGAATATGGTGTATTAACGAAAAGTCAATAACTTTCTCTACACGAGCAAGTTACAAACTTTCGATATCACTCTCGCACATGAAAGTCACGTCAGATATAACTTTGAATGCATCGATGAATTCGTGCAACTAACTCTCTAGAAAACGATCCCAAATGATCGCAAATTTGCTATATTCATTTTCCGCCGGGGGGTGGCCTTCGCCCCCCCTAAAAAACCCCTACCAGGGCACTGGACCCGCTGGGGGCCTTGGCGGCCCGCCCCCAGACCCCTCGCCAAAAAAAAAAGACTCGCGCCTACGGCGCTCGCATTATCACTAAATTACTGGACCCCCCCCTTTCGAAAATCCTGGATGCGCGTCTGAAAGACCTAAAGACCTCATCTTTCGCTGTATATAAAGACATCACCTTTCCGCTGTATATATACATTATCAACAACCTCTCACATGTTACTACTGTCGCATGCACTTCTCCATTTTTGACAGAGAATCACACATTTTCAATCTTTAAAAGACACCTTGACTATTTTTGTATTTTATGGGTTTCGATCTTTGTTCTATCTCCTGTAGAAGGACATTAATGTACAAAAAGAATGTCGTGCGTTCTGTATTAGTTCGTACGAAGTATAGCATGTCCAACCATATTAAACCAGATGAAAGTGCAGATGTGGTTGGGGTTTAAGGCCCTCGGTGTCTTCAGAATCAAGGACCAGACGTCGCAGATTCGTACAATAATGGTATAGTCACCGACCAGTCGTTAATTACTCATCGGTATTGGTTGTGGAACCAATTTCGAATGAATCAAAGGTATCGCAGAATTACATACAATTAAACGTATACATTTACAATGACATTAGCTAAACCTACAAGTATCATAGGCAACAACCGTGTAACTAATTATAAGACTCATTTGAAATTCACGTGTCTTATATACACGACGAAGGTCTTACGGGACTGGTTTGATATCTTACTGGACTGGTTTGATATCTTACTGGACTTGTTTGATATCTTACTGGACTGGTTTGATATCTTACGTGACTGGTTTGGTATCTTACGGGACTGGTTTGATATCTTACGGGACTGATTTGATATCTTACGGGACTGGTTTGATATCTTACGGGACTGGTTTGATATCTTACGGGCCTGGTTTGATATCTTACTGGACTTGTTTGATATCTTACTGGACTGGTTTGATATCTTACTGGACTTGTTTGATATCTTACGGGACTGGTTTTGATATCTTACGGGACTGGTTTGATATCTAACGGGACTGGTTTGATATCTTACTGGACTGGTTTGATATCTTACGGGACTGGTTTGATATCTAACGGGACTGGTTTGATATCTTACGGGCCTGGTTTGATATCTTACTGGACTGGTTTGATATCTTACTGGACTGGTTTGATATCTTACGGGACTGGTTTGATATCTTACGGGACTGGTTTGATATCTTACGGGACTGGTTTGATATCTTACGGGACTGGTTTGATATCTTACGGCACTGGTTTGATATCGTACTGGACTGGTTTGATATCTTACGGGACTGGTTTGATATCTTACGGGACAGGTTTGATATCTTACGGGACTGGTTTGATATCTTACTGGACTGATTTGATATCTTACGGGCCTGGTTTGATATCTTACTGGACTGGTTTGATATCTTACTGGACTGGTTTGATATCTTACTGGACTGGTTGATATCTTACGGGACTGATTTGATGTCTTACGGAGTGATTTGATATCTTACAGGACTGATTTGATATCTTTCCGGACTGGTTTGATATCTTTCCGGACTGGTTTGATATCCGTGTAGCGTCTCTTTGTGGCCAATACGTTGCCCATCGTACATACATGTATATAGCTATAATCTATAATTATGTTCTCGCTAATGAACTTGCTAATGCTCGTACACTCTAGATCTATAGGTACCAACTGTACTCAAAGAAACATGAAGTTTCTTCAGAAAATTGCAATTATTTTACAAAGATATTCTTAAGTATTAGGGGCCGCGGTGGCCGAGTGGTTAAGGTGTTCCGACACTTTATCACTAGCCCTCCACCTCTGTGTTGCGAGTTCGAAACCCACATGGAGCAGTTGTCTGGTACTGACTGTAGATGGATGTTTTTTCTCCGGGTACTCCGGCTTTCCTCCACCTCCAAACCTAGACACGTCCTTAAATAAACCAAACCTAAGTTTTTGTCACATTCGGTAAAAGGGTTTTCAATTTGAAAATTCTACAACTTTAATGTGTACATAAAATCATCCCCTCTCTCTCTCCCCCCTTTTTTGTTTTTGTTTTTGTTGTTGTTGTTGTTGTTGTTGTTAGGTGTTTTGTTTTCTATGATCCACCACTTGCCCCTAGTTTTACATTCACAAATGCACAAAAACTTCTTCTGCCATAGAGACAGCCACATAGTGAGCAGAAAGTACCAATAAAACTCCCGCACGAGTATAATTACATCCCTCGGGGTCAGCGCAACACGTAGACCACACATGGGAAGTCCGAACGCGCTCCCTGCCTGTAAGGTCAGCACGCACTATCGCCTCCCTCTGCAACCTAACGGCCAATGCGCAGGTGCAAAAGGTCAGCGTCACGTGCTCAGTAATTAGCCAGAGATTTGTTCTGCTCATTACTATGCATTGGTTGTAGATCAACAGTGATTACTGCTCGTTTTATAATGAATTATAGATTGCAACGTCTTCAAAGGAACAAACCGTATCTATAGATGTTAAAAGCTGTCCCACGATCAACTGATAAAGCGAAACATGGACACGATGGTATTGGTCGCCATAGCAACATGCGTACCACTACACTTACATTAATGCATATACTAGGTCAAGGCAAGGCGATTGGGAAAAACAACCCTTTTTATTGCATATCAAATTCGAATAAACCAAAAATACAGACACATTTCAACAAAATCTACATTTTCTACATATTACAAATACATAGCGCATTCCGTAAATATGTTTCAAACCTATCCCAGTTAGACAAGTTTAGACGATTGCATGTAGACTGGCAATTAGTTTTAAAAGAATTGTCCCGCTACATGTAAATTATAACATTCGATTATCTCCCCTTTGTTTGGAAATGCTACTAGTATTCTAGATTGTATACTGTTTTAACCAAAACGTGTTCCTCATTAGTGGCGTGTTTGATTTCCGTATATGTATGGTATAGTATCTTCCAGCAATCGCCGCAATGTTTTCTTGGTGTGTCCCCCTATGATGTCTTTTTTCCGTTTTACGAAAAAAAAATGGAGATGGTATGGATTTATTATTTCTAGAAATTCTTGTTGACAGTTGCTTCGACAATTTATTTTTATCTCCATTCGCCAGCTTCACACTACACCATAAAGGTCTACAGCATGCAAATAAGTGAAGTAATAGATTGAAATCGTCAACTGTTGGTAGTTTCCGCAATTGAAAATGCCGAAGATTTCTGATTGGAAATACCGTTAAGGTTTGATTGTACATATATAGTATTTCTAAACTGTGACGACGATGCTAAAACAAATGGTATGTAAAAGATACATTTGCGATGACACTGAGTATTTTTCTTGTCCACTAACCTACATTTTTGTATTCTTCACAAGTACGTGCTGAAGAAATGAAGATTTGATCTGTGGCCCAAAGTCTCTCCTACTCACAGGTTACCGTACAATATAAAGACGTGTCCACCCTTGTGTGGGACAGTAACGGAACACTTCGATGATGTGTCACAGACACAAAACATGAGTCCGTTACACTATATGCATGATTCCTTGGAAAGAAACATTTTAAATAAGATGATACAAAATGTACTTTGAACCATCTCTATAGAACCGAACATTCCAATGAACCAATATCAAAAGTTTAACACTGTATTGGTAGTCATTTGTGCGTTTTTGTCGATTGCTCTTCCGGGTTCTCGCGCTAAGTGGGTATATCACGTGTAACTTTCTGGTTCTCTCGCTATGTGGGTATTTCACGGAGTAACTTTCTGGTTCTCTCGCTATGTGGGTATTTCTCGGTGTAACTTTCTGGTTCTCGCGTTATATGGGTATATTATGGTGTAACTTCCTGGTTCTCGCGCTATGTGGGTATTTCCCGGTGTAACTTTCTAGGTTCTCGCGCTATGTGGGTATTTCACGGTGTAACTTTCTGGTTCTCGCGCTATGTGGGTATATCACGGTGTAACTTTCTGGTTCTCGCGCTATGTGGGTATTTCACGGTGTAACTTTCTAGGTTCTCGCGCTATGTGGGTATTTCACGGTGTAACTTTCTGGTTCTCGCGCTATGTGGGTATTTCACGGTGTAACTTTCTAGGTTCTCGCGCTATGTGGGTATTTCCCGGTGTAACTTTCTAGGTTCTCGCGCTATGTGGGTATTTCACGGTGTAACTTTCTGGTTCTCTCGCTATGTGGGTATATCACGTATAACTTTCTGGTTCTCTCGCTATGTGGGTATTTCACGGTGTAACTTTCTGGTTCTCGCGCTATGTGTGTATTTCACGGTGTAGCTTTCTGGTTCTCGCGCTATGTTGGTATTTAACGGAGTAACTTTCTAGGTTCTCGCGCTATGTGGGTATTTCACGGAGTAACTTTCTATGTTCTCGCGCTATGTGGTTATTTCCCGGTGTAACTTTCTAGGTTCTCGCGCTATGTGTGTATTTCACGGTGTAGCTTTCTGGTTCCCGCGCTATGTGGGTATTTTACGGTGTAACTTTCCAGGTTCTCGCGCTATGTGTGTATTTCACGGTGTAGCTTTCTGGTTCCCGCGCTATGTGGGTATTTTACGGTGTAACTTTCTAGGTTCTCGCGCTATGTGGGTATTTCCCGGTGTAACTTTCTAGGTTCTCGCGCTATGTGGATATTTCCCGGTGTAACTTTCTAGGTTCTCGCGCTATGTGGGTATTTCCCGGTGTAACTTCCTGGTTCTCGCGCTATGTAGGCATTTCACGGTGTAACTTTCTGGTTCTCGCGCTATGTGGGTATATCACGGTGTAACTTTCTGGTTCTCGCGCTATGTTGGTATTTCACGGTGTAGCTTTCTGGTTCTCGCGCTATGTGGGTATTTCACGGAGTAACTTCCTTGTTCTCGCGCTATGTTGGTATTTCACGGAGTAACTTTCTGGTTCTCGCGCTATGTGGGTATATCACGTGTAACTTTCTGGTTCTCGCGCTATGTTGGTATTTCACGGTGTAACTTTCTGGTTCTCGCGCTATGTGGGTATTTCACGGTGTAACTTTTGGAAACCAGTGAAAACTGTTATTTCCAATGTTTCATAATAATTTTTGTCATTTTTTAAAACAGTAAACTAAGATAAACAGCACCACTAATTCATCAATGCTTTAACCGTGAAAATTGTTGCTACATACAATTTAGTACCGTTTTTAAGATTCGCTTGTTTATTGGGTGTTTATCTGTAGCTGATTTCTGTTTACGCTACATTTTGTTGTTTATGAGATGAATAAGACATACGGAACCTTGATGAGACCCAGCCAAACATTTTGACTTTGAACTTACCTTTTGAATAACGACAATTTAAATAATATTACTTAATGATTTGAAATCGACAGCGCGAATCTATGACTTCATCAGCAGCATTTACAAAGTCTGATCACAATTATATCCAAAGTAAGAAAACGTACTTGAAAAAAAATCTCTCTATATATACCTATGTTGAAATAATGAATCTATGCCGACTGTGTAGTCAACATTGATTTTGGAGAACATATGAATTATTGTTTTTATTTGATTAAAACATATTTTATTAGAATCTATTAGCTTTTCAATTGGGCACAAGTTGTAATACTCAAATATTGAGATAGCGGCTACGGTCAGTGATTCTGTTGTAAGGTGTAAAATTACGGAGGAAACATGGAAATATCGGGATGGTTGTGATGTCAACTTGTTGTACACTTATAAATCTCGGAGGAACGCACCATCGGTATTCGTGACTGTCGATATTATTTTAATTGCTGATGGTTACAACCGTAACTTTCACAATCAAATGTCTCCTAAAGCAATTAATTAATTCCATTTCACATTGATTTGATCATCTTGATGACTTTGGTTGCTTCTGAACCGCCATTATGACAAGTTCTGGAGCAGGATGTACTGTGGATTATCTCTACATCAGACGAACAGTAAATCTCATCTGCGATAAGACAATGATATTCTGCATCAATTTAGAAATGGATATATCGGAATGTATACCTATGTGACTGTATCAGTTGATTGGAGCACTTTTTGTTAATTCCGAATGCTTATCACGTTCGCGTTTTGCTTGCTCTGTTTAGATAACATGATTTATTATCAACAACCGTAAAGCAGAGCATGTAGAACTGCATGAGTAAGCAGCAAAAACAATCTCCGACAGAAAAGAGTGATGCCAGGGGCGATTATTTACATTTAATCAGGTTTTGTTTGTTTCAAGAAGCAACGACCATTTTTGAAATGTCACTACTAACAATATTTACCACTGAAATGGCGAGACTAAACCATGGTATTGTGGCATGCAAGGGATGAATATTGGAACAATTTGTTCTGTTGGCGCCTTCAAACTGCGGTTATGAAATAATGTGAGATTTCTTCCCAAGATCTCGGTCCGTACCCGTCTCAGTGGGAGCTCCCTAGGATCCCGTATCACGTGATGGCTAAAACAGAATGTTTACCCCAAAACATCTGCGCATGCCAAAAGCATCATAACTGTCAGCAACACAACGTCGTCTACAGGCATATTTTTCATTGAATCTAAGTTATCAAAGGAACGGATCCACCATGATTGTTTTTAAGTCAATTAAGATATAGATTCTACATGCACGTGACCCTAGATCTGTTTTTTTTTCATTTACCACATGATTTGCAGGAAATAAAATTATGAAAATTCTGTTATACATTAAATCAATATATTGCCACTTTCCGAAAGCCACACGTGTTTTGTGATAAGCAAGAACTGTTTAAGGCGAAAGCCTTATTTAGCGATTTTCAGTTGTGAATAAAACCGAATACGGACATCATTTGTCATAGAAATATCACAAAGAAAATCAAAGAAAAAAGTACCTAAAATTCGTTACACAAGGGTAAATCAGAACTGAAAGTCGACGTGACAACAAAACCAACTGAAAGACAATAGTGATCCACATGGAGGACAGCAAGTTTCATTCAACTTATCTTATCTAATGATCTGGTCCATTGTGAATATGTTTGACTTCGAGCTCCACTCGAAACACTGCATACTCTGTTTTCTAATACATATTTGTTATCTCTTATGACGTGGTGCACAGTTCTCTCACCTTAAATACAATGTATAACATTTTCTGTCTGAAAAAACCCCCACTGATAAGCAAAATGTTAGCGAGGTCTGTTTTGTCCTCAATATTAAGTGTTATTCTTGGAATCAGGATTTCCAGGTACATCCTCAAAGATTCAGTATATCACAAATAAACATATAAAGCAGATAGCGTCATGATGGAAAGAAAAATGTACGTCATGTGGCTGGAAAGTGACATTTCAATAGTATAACACTATAAAGAACCACTAATTCATCATCCGATCAAAGTATAGTTGACTGGTGGACTTAACGATCATCGGTACTAGTCTGTTTATTAGTTTATACTGTGTTTATTAAATATATATCAGTGCCAAAATGAATACACAAACAATTAAGATTCGACAACAAGTATGTGATACTTATATAAATTCATCTCGTTGTCATCGTAAATTGGCGAAAGGAGGACACTGTCATGTACGTTAAGATGGCATGCAGGGAAGAAAGATGGAAGTGGGGTGCATCAGAAATTGAAAGAAACTGTTTACGAAAAAAAAAAAGAACTGCATAACTGGAAAGAAAACTGGTTGGAATGTGATTGGTCGATGATAACAAGGTTTAAACAGTTTTCAAAAGTCTACATTTAGAGTAACAAAAGTATTCAAACACCTTGTGACGTGAATGAGTAATGGATTCTGTATTCTTTTAGATGTATACACTTTGTATATATAAACTGTTTAAGCCTTACTATGTTTTTGTTTAGAAATATAAAAAGCTAAATTCCATACCCCTTATTGGGTTATCTTCATTTTATATCCTTCATATGTGTTCACTTACGTCAACAATTCATAAGTGAAAAGTGTGTAATAAACACCTAAAATAGAACGTGAACAAATCTTGCGCGCGCCGAGTTACATCCCCGGATGCTAATCACAAAAAGCATGGGGATGTTTATCAACTTCCGAGAAGTTTTACTACCGATTCATGATGACTTTTCACGTTTAAGTCACCTTTAATTTTGCCTGATAGACTCATTTCGACTCTGTAAGTCGTAGATGATGTTGTGATTTTGCCCATTCCTTTTCTTTGCCTTTCGGAAGTATTCAGTACGTGTGGTCGACTTAAGGCTGTTTTGATAGCCAGTCTTGCAGTCTCCAAAATACTCAGTAAACCAATTTGAGCATGCATTTACATATAAAGAGTGGAGCACCGCATTACAGATAACCTGTAATCAGAGGGTAGTTTCCAGTTTTAATTACAAAACAAACAAACAAAAAAAAAAAAAAAAAAGAAGAAAAAGAAACAAAAACAAAATAATAAAAAACAATACGTAAAATATTTTCACTATTTCATTATTAGATTATTCTATCATTCAACAAAATTATGTAATTTTGTCATAATTTATATTTTACGCAAACATGAAGAGGGCTTTAAAGTGTGTATATCATGGTGACATGCGTCACAAATATTGACGAACAAGGTGAATTTCCTAGTTGATGATGCGCATTGTTTAAACAAGCCAACTAATTACAAAAAAACAAATCTTACAATATGGTCTTTTCGACTTACTGATAAAACAATATATGGATCTGTCATATCAGGATTTACTCAGGGGGAAGACTTAAAAAAACAGTGTACAGGGTGGTAGTCTTAATTATTGAAAATTAGGACAGAAGAGGAGGGTGCGTTAAGTACTTCCACCAGACTGTTTAAAATAATATGGGAATATCAAATAAGTTATGTAAAATAAATGATTATTAAGGAAGTTACGGTCCATCCCCAGTCGAGCGTGGAAATAAGGCCGAATCTACGTTTGCAGTGATAGTAATAGAATGGAACAAGATGACCATGGTAATTGACGTCCAAGGACTAGTGAGTGATGTTTTTTGCCTAACGTCTTCAGGAAGTGCATTTCATACGTCAATAGAGAATGGTAAACTTCCGTTATATAGCTTTATAAAGTTTAGTACGACATTTTATTTGACAGAAATTACTTGCGTTTCAAACATAATGAGAAATAATGTGAGAATGACGAGCGAGAAGTATGCTAATTTAATAGGAGGTACACTGGTCATGAACAATGTTATGCAATTGTACCATTTTGTGTTTTGTTCTTCTTTAAGAGTGTATGATCCAGTTTCTAAATATAATCATTCATGACTAGATAATCCAGTGCCCCTAAGTTGCTTTGTCTATTTCTGGTAGAATATTTTCTAAAATTTTCAGATTTTCAACAAGTCCTCAGCATTTTTTTGACTGTTTAGCTTTTCGATGAATACACTTCATCAACAAATCAATTTTCTTACATCTTATTAATCCATTCATCATCAATCGCTCTGATAATTATATCTTTATTAGGAATACAATCACTTGCAATTTTAAGTAAACAACATGTAAATTGTTCTATACTTTTGTCTAAGTTATTATTGTCGGGTGGCTGTCCCAGTGAATGATATAGAGTCTGTCGCGATAGTTGTCATAGTTTCCTAAGACTAAACAAACAAAAGGTTAGGGGTTTGGAAATGGTAAGACTATCGTATATGGGACAATAGTATCTAATAGGCTTATCAGGGAAATTTTCATACCTAGTAAGGACGGATGACTCGCACTATATCTAGAAGAGAAGATTCAGTGAAGAAGATAGGGCTTGTAACGCATTGGGTAAGATAAAAGTAAATATAATGTAGGAAATTAAGTAGGTGTAGACAGTGCTTATTATCATTTAGCTAACTTGCATTGAAGTAACCAGTTATAAGCAAGATCTACAGATTTGGCAATGTGATCATATAGGAAGCGACTGGTGTATCGGGAGGCCTATAGAAAGTCCTATGTGAAATTGATCTTCCAGAAATACTTAACAGCAACCCTACACACTAAGAGTAACTCTAAGTCGACATATAGAGGAAATGCCATTGCTTTTGATAAACTACAGCACTCCTTCTTGCCTGTTGGATCTGCAGTAGGGGATCTCGTCAGGACTAATCCACGGTAAAGGACAGAATGTTATATACGATCATTGAAAAGATTGTCAAGTTAGTTTTTTTTTCATACTTTGGATATTTAGATATACAAAATAAGTTTACGTCGTTCAATATAATTACAATTAAGACGCAAAATTAAGACGGAAATAATGAAATCGAAGTAAGATCTGATTCAGACTCACTTGGTCCAGGGTTATACTCAACAATACCAGAGAGAAGAAGGTCATGTCTAACAATTAACATAGTATGATAGAGGGAGATACAACACTCATTACCTCATTATGTACATTCATATCACCATAACATGTCTGAAATTTGATTGGAGTTTGTAAGATACTCACCAATAGCTGTAAATGTAATACAAATAACACAAATAAAATGACTAACGCACAGCTCCAGACATACATGTGTTATTACGCAAAACAGGATGATTATAAAAAGACCTATCTGGGCATATTACAGATTCGGACAGGTCGGCATTTATGTAATAGAGAATACTCTTTGGAGAAACATAAGAAATCGCATCCGGATTGGATGTAACATGGAACATTTCATAGTCAAAAAATCACTTAACTACTACTGTCAAAAGGATTAATAGCATGATGATTATTGCCATAAAATATGCAAACTATTCACAAATTATATTACCTAATGCAAGCACGCTTGGAAAAATAGCAACTTATAAGTTGACTTCTACCATATGAAGATCGGGAGCCTGAAGTTGGTGCCGACTTCCGAGTTCCGTTTAAGTAAAACGGAACTCGAACTGGTTTCTAGTTCCTTTTATCTTAAACGGAACTGGGAACTAGGACCAAGTCCCGTAAAATTTATACGTGACTGATAACTGCCTTTTTACCCATTGACATATACATTATTTCTTCTTCAGATTCGGGTCTCATATTGAGATAAAGTACATAGAATATTTTCTTATAAGGAATTCGGAACTGGTTCCTAGTTTTGTTTTACTTAAACGGAACTCGGAACTCGGAACCAACTTCAGCCTCCCATGAAGGTGTTTTGATGCAGTCATGTCTGGTGTTTTCGTTGTCGCTGTCCCTATGTTTACGGTACCTGTAGCCCTTGTTTGATAATTTTTACTTAGAATTTAACTGTTACCATTTAGTTGTTTTATTTAATACTAATAACATTCGAAATAAAATATTTCATCGGATTTGTTTGATGACAGCGATCATATTGCAGACTTTTATAGTTCAGGGATTCAAAACATCCGTGATATATTAAGGCGTTCGAATAAACATGTTGCTAATTAGGACTACAATATTGTGTGTGTCTTAATACCGAAGTGTCCTTACAGAAGAGACGACAGGCGGGAGACTTTAGCCAGGTCAGTAAACTATATATACAGATCATGTCAGGGTATCGGCCATCACTGCGCCATTGAAACGTTTGTTTTAAGAACGCCGATGTGGCGCAGCGGTATAGGCTGCGGGTATTTCTGGCTAGGCGATTGGGTTCCGTAGATCGTGAGTTCGAGGCCCGGTCAGGGCACGAGTCTAAAAGTTGTCTCCCTTCGTCATTTGTGTTTCTAAGCTATATACATATTGTAGATATACTAAGGATTAGATAAGTCGAATCTTGATGACTCCCACAGAACAAAACCTAATTAAGCAACCACTCGTCCTCGTCAGAACTCGTTGAAGTCCATGCTGTATGTCTTGTGAGATTATAAAGAAAGAATTTCGACGAAGATTTGATTAAAAACCCGAAAACGTGTATTAAATTGCGGCGTCTACGAAAAATCCGTATAGCCGTGTGACGTCATCAGCTGTGTGGGGTTGAAGTCAGGTCTGATACAGGCGGTGATTACCCTCTCAGTGCCAGGCACACTCCACCCTAGGGGTCACACCTATTCAGCAAACTCGCAAATTCTATATCACCCTTAGTTCACCTTTTGACAAATGTACGTTAGCTAATTTTCGCCATTTTACATTGATATATAACGAGGGTATTTAATTTTCCTTTTCCATATTTCACCGAAAATTAGGCACATTGTGTCGACACAAAACCTATCAACTTTGAAATCTTAATTTGACCATATTACATAGACGGGGCCGCTAACAAGACGGCACATTAGCCAAGAAATGACTTTGGGGTTATAGTATACCCCGGATAACAGTTGATATGACAGGACATGTGAGATGCTATAGGCAGGGGTAAATGCTGGATAACGGATGGTACCGGGCGCAGAATGGCTTCGGCACGCAACACACACCAATTTATTCATCAAACTACATTATGTGAACAGCAAAGCCTAAAAAAGACATTTATCATGAAAATGAAAGAGAATTGAACAGGAATTATGAAATCTTTGCAAATCTTAAACTGTTAAGCACCGGTCAATTCAGTATTCCAATTCCATTCTACAGATTAATATTCACCACTGCGATACTGTTATCTTAGCTTGATAATTCAATTTACCAGGGCTTTTTTTATTTTCACAAAAGAAAATGTACCAATCTATGACATGTTTGACTAATATGGCCCTGATTAATTTAAAATTGATTTTACTCGTGCTTTCAATTCAATAACCAATACCGACTGTATAATTATCTGTTGATCGCCTTGATAGCTAGGTATATGAGTCTAAACCATTATAACACGACACTACAAGTTATCTTGCTGTCGTCTGTTCTGCTTGTTTAGTTTGAAGAATCATTTACGCTACTATAACAGTGAAAGGAATTACTGCATTGTCTTTTATGAAAATTAAAACATTTGTGTCGAACAAAAGTGTTAACATGTCGACCTAGATGTGCTGCAGGGGTTTACAGTTACTATAACAATTATTCCCACAATCGACAGTTTTCTCAAATCCCCGAACAAATTTACACTGCATAAATTCTACAACAGCCACGCCTTTCTATAAACTAGTTTGTAATACTTTAACGCTCTCAAGTGTCACCAAAATTACCACGATGTAACCCGATAGGTCGATTCCCCATTGTTTGAAATAATATTTCATAAAGTCCCACAGAGTCAAACCAACATTCTACTTGTGAAAATCCGTCATTGTGCACTTTGTGTGGAGGAAAGGCGCTATGTTCGAATGCCCGTTTGTAAATACATCGATGCCTCTTTTGCAAACGTCTTAATGACGAAGGCGTGTCTTTATCGGCAGAGTGCTTTACATGGTTGACAATAGTGACTGGAAACAACGACCGGTAATGACAGGGTCCGTCGGGATCGTTACACCACCGCTAATTATATAGGCAAACACCAGCGGACAGCTCCGTAACACCTAAATCTACTGGCATTGTGGAAACCAAGTTTGAAAAGGCGATGCTCCGGGGTGAACACAACTTCATTTGTCTGAGACACAGAACTCGTCGACACAGAAAACTGGGTTCTGTCACAAATCTGTTTAGATGACAACAGTGACAATTGACATGGAATGTCTCATTTCAACTTCAGTAGGTCCTCTTGGCTTTTCTTGGCTAACAGAGCTATCGTCAACAGTGATTGACAAACGTATTCGCTACATACAAAAATAGAATATACTGGTATCATTACTGTCGACGAAATCATTTCACTTTCCCTCCGTTACTAGTTACAGTGTACATGATATGAATGCTTTGCAATAATTAAGAATTCACGAAACTTGAGAGTGACGAACATGTTACACATTATCGGATATTTAATCCTGATTTACTATGATGGAAAGCGGTTAAGATCCAGATCCTAGTCTATGTGATAAGTTTAAGATTCATATTTCGTTTGCCAGTTTGATAACTGAATAACTACCAACAACCCACAGAAAATGCAATCAGTTCTATATTTTTGGTTTTTGTTGGGGGTTTTTTATCGGAAAAAATATTCCAGCGATGACCGTTCCTGCCTTGATATCTTAATCATATTCAAGACTGCATATAACATTATCAAAAGTAGCAGATGTTACTATAAGGAAAGGTATAATGAGAAAAATACGAACTGAAATTATATTTCCAAATATATTGGATAGGTGAGCGCCAACTGCAATTCTCAATTTGTCAACGGCAACCGTCAACTGTTCTCCTGATCCATACATAGAGTGATCAAATATCCTCCTCCCACCACACTGACAGAAACTGCATTCGAGATCAAGATGATGGACAACTATGAACCGAATTATTTTTCAGTGGTATTACAATAAAATCCAAGTATGATATGTACTGTTATGTTAACCAGCCACAGCACCTGTCCCGGGTATAGAGGGCACGCGGCATCCAAGGCCTTTACGGATTCCTCGAGGTGTCGTTTCCTTCACCTGAGCGAGTGTGGGGCGGTGATGATAGCCTGTGATCGTGATAACCGTATTATCGGTCTCACCCCCGCCAACATCCAATTTTCTCCAGACCATTATTTATTGGTGTTTTGCTTTAAAGCATGACCGTAACGAATAAACTATAAAGAAGCGTCTATATAGAAGGCAATCATTTACAAATAGTAGGGTAGCTACCGCTGTCTGTCCATCCAGGGGTGTAATGACTTCGATAAACATCTGATATCAACCGACTACATAATAAACGATGAAATTTTATCACAAGCCGAGTAAACAAACGTTACCGGCATTGTGTGAAGAGGAAAGATAATCGATTTCTCCATGAAACTGATTCCATCGTTACTAAATTAAACTAGGAAAGATAAGAGAGAGAGAGGTTGTATGAGATCGAACCTTGACTGCAGCGGGCTATTTATGAACTGTTTAATACCAATCGGTCATGTTATTTTTGTTGACTTTTAAGGCTTTTCAGTGATCGTCAATTATTAAATTACAATCACGGGTTCCACAATTCCTTATCTTTGATATTAGCTATGTAAACGAGTAGAGCAATGTTCACTGAAAGTGAAATCATATTGATAAAGTGTAAAGAGAGTGTTGTGTTGAGCATTGAGGTTAATTATCCGGGTAATTCACCCCGTCCCCGGGTTTGGTGTTACCTGTATCCTCTATGTACTCATCTGATGAAGCAGATACTGCTTCCGAGGTCTACCCGGGGAAAATCTTTCATTAAAAATATTTTCTAAATACAGTGCGTTACGTTCCTAATCATACATCATATGATTCCAAATTACACATTTCAATGCCTTCCAAAGTGATCACAGGGGATTTTTTTTTTATTTTGAGAACTACCAAATGGTCGGAGAAACCGTTCGGAGCCCCTCTAAGCACACACATGGCTACCATATGCTTTGTTGTTTCGGTCAATTGAGGGTAAACGCTTTCCGGATCCGGTTTCGCTTTTTTATTTCAGTCCGATGTATCATTTAGATTTCCGATGACAGCCTTGATTATGGACAGTGGCAGGTGTCCATTTGGATGACAATGAGTATTTGATACAGTGTATGCCATTATTAGATGTAGTAAACACGGGGTGCTGCAGATTTCTGTCCTTGTGTAGGGGGGCTTACCGTCACATAATGAGCTAAGAGGATTTTCCTAAAAGCATTCTTACCCACCCTCTTCAAGTCAAATGACGTTACGACATCAATCCCAGTGCGTTGACAGGTTCCTCACGACTAACAGTAACCCTGTTATCACATTCTCTTCATTCAATAGACAATTAATAGAGTGATAAAGTCATTCATTTGTACATCAAATCATGATATTCTATTTACAAGCTTATATGATAGATATCTCGTAAGATAATACTTCAGCGATAGATTGGCAGATCATATTGTAGAACAGAAAAATTAACATGGAGATTTGTTACGAAGTTCATTTCTGTATAGCGAAGTCAGGTTAGGGAAGTGGTAAAATGGAAACAAAAGTAATATACAGTCATTGTTGTAACTGAACTACTACACACTGGAGTCGATGATCACGAAGTGATGTAAGACGATCGTGTGTTTGATGAGTAGGATTGTGAAATGCACCTAAGTTTTGAGTATTGATTGAACTGGCAAAATATGGCACAGTTGTGTTTGTAAAATGCAGGCAGGTAGGAAATTATTCACTGTTGAAGTGTACCTTTAATACGTTTTGGCCTTCTCAGCTTGAAACTATTAATTTCCATATCCCGAAGTTGTAAAGAGTATACTTATCGAACCATTCTGCAATGTCCGGGAGCTAGAAACGGACTCATAAATACAAATATCTTTAAAAAGATAAGCGGCATAGTTTTAATGCTGGTGGTTATAATGTAAAACTGTTGGTGAAATAATTAACGTACTAATGCGCAAGTTCAGCACGGATAACAAAATTATATCAGTTGGAATCATTTTTGGTTATAATAAGACTGCATTTGAATCAGGAATATAATTTTATTAATGTGTCATTTGAAAAGATACATCCATTTATTCAGCTTGTATTCAATCTTAACTTTGTTTCGTTTTTAACTACATATCTGCATTTTGCATTTACCACTACATTGACCAATCACATACTTCATCTTGACCAGTAACGCCACCTGTCGTGCATATCTGGGGCCTAAAGAATAGTATACGGCTATGCCGAAAAATATATATACATACAATATATGTATTGCGTTTGAACGAAATATTATTGCCTGGAAACGAAATTTCATTACCTGTAAACCATCTACTATTTAGTCAGAACCAATTTTTTTTTACTTTACATGCATGTTTTTGCATGGTGTTCGGTTCAACACAATACTATTCCGTTGGAAAGCGTTTTTTCATTTGATGTCCGTTCCCAGCGGTTATCAACGGTAGTTTGTAATCCATCGCTATCAGGCCATATCAGCGATATGCGTGATATAACAACTATTTGTATGTTTAATATGCTGAGAACCATTTACTGCATTGTACTAACGTGTTAGAGAACATTATTGCCATACAATCCAAGTTTTAACTTCTTGTTACCTACAAGTATACTTACATGTATGGTTCTTACTGACTGTCACAGGAAATTTGTGACGTAATGCAAGTGCAATTGTGAAGAAGAAATACATGTTAATGCAATTTACATGAAACATCATGCCTCTTAACCTATCTAATGGATCGAGTGAGTAAATACTGTCGAAGTGTGACGACAACCTTAATAGGACGAAATGCCACAGAACAATGCCCATTTTCACTTTCCGATACTATTCTATGTCAACCGGATCCCATGTCCGTTCTGTTATCAACTCGCAATGATACACAAAGGGCCCAAAGCAACCCAACACCACCATAGTGCACGGCTGTGTTGACTCTTTCTTTTACCAATCCTAATCATCCAGAAAACTTGACTTTTCAATCGGGAGTAAGATGTTCGTTGGTTTTGCTTCCCTTGTTTTCTTGTCCAGCGATCACCGTTCTTGACGTCATAACAAAACCGCAATGGCGCCGGTCGATGCTGCTGGCTTTATGAATTCAGCGGAGTAGAAACGGACAAATTATTAGTGTTTGTCTGAAACCATCGGTTGGATACTACGCTTATGGGTTAATTAGCGGGGGCATCACCGTCAATGTTTATTTCTAATGAATTATGGCAGAGATTTGATAATGGTTTGTCATACACAAAATAAATGTTCCCGTTGTAAGGAAACAATGGAGAATGACCTTCTGACTTAAAAGAGCTACATTCAGTAGTCTGGGCCACTGGTCATCAGCTCATTTCGGTGCGTAAGCGTTAAATCGACCAGGACTATTTAAACTTTTTATCGATACTATATACCGTAGCGGAGATTACAGCGAGCGACAATAACTGCGGTCGAATATTCCTTTCTGGTTTGTATATAAAAAATAAAATAGACTTTTATGGTAAATTATTTTTGCAATATATATTTTTGCGACTGCATTTCAATGATTTATCCGCAAGTAGAGTAATTCGTAAATTAACAGTGCCATAAATATCTAAATAATAGTCACACAAAAAATTGCGTAACAGCTTCAAACTAAGAAGGTCGTTAGTATACGTGTACGCAATACGTATGACGTAATCTACAAAATAATGTTGGTCATCAGAATCGTCATCGCGTGTATCCTTCTCTTGATAACAGCAAGGAAATGTCCATAAACTGGTAGATAGCAATCTTACTGCGCCATCAGAAAGTTAAATAGATATCAATTACGGTAATGATCATTATCATAATCGCCATCACCGCAACACTGGTGTGTACTCATTTACCAAAACTCATCTCCGTGGATTCGACAACCGAATAATGACACCTTAACTACGATTTACAGAGAATTGAAATGGATTATATGATTGTTATCAGTACGCCCAATGAATTTGAATATCATGTTTCAATAAAAAAATGCACATATGAAAACCTATAAAAAGATATGTGTCAGATCGTTGTGCATCTTCACGGCGCGATATCGCCTGGTTTATAGCCCGTTTGACATTTCCCAAATGGCCAAAGCGTCATTGTGGAACCAAAAAGTCTGAAACGTCGAAACTATAGTCGCGATTTGCCCTGTAGACTTACAATAAAACTACTTACCGGTACATTTCTTTTTAATACAGTTTTGACATAGTTAGATTTTAATGTTGTTTATTTTCCCATCATGATGTGTTATGTGTGCTAGGTTTACGTAATGCCGACCAGGCTGACTGACGTTCGTCCGATGTCTATCTTCCCACTTTCATGGGGTTTGTCTTTCGTTCATTGGGTTTACAGCACTGATCATTAGTGATTGTGTAGGGATACAGATCGGGAACAGCTAAGCTGCGTGCCGTATGATTACGCTGTTCCGTTTTATCTTCCAGTTAATGCGAGATTTTCCATAAATACCACAGTCATCGCGCTTATCGTTTCTGGTTTCATCTGGACAATCAAAGAGTAACACTCATGGATATGACGATCAGCGCATTCTGACTACATTTCGTAATTATTTCATCTTGTTTGGGAGAACGGACAGTATAAATCTTAATTTCATTTATGACACAATGTACTATACAGGTATATATCGGGGGATCTCGGGGTCCCAAACCTCACGTGACAGAATATGAACGTGTGGCATGCAAACGTTTGAATGATACAGTATTTGCATACCAATTCAAAAAGGCTAATTTTTACTTCTTCGTTTTTGATATTGTGTTTGTCTCCGACAATTTCGTTGTTTCATTTTATGTGATATGTTTAAGCTGTATCTGGTCGATCATGGAAGATACTGACAGGGTTAATAACACACCGTCTTAGACGATCTGCGCAAGAGCTGTTAGACTTTACCCCGCAATGCTTCCGATACGAAAGAAAGATGAAAGATTATTGATAGAAATAAAAATTAATTAATTAACGATCAATAGTAAATAAATATATGATTAAATAAATAAATAAACATTCGGAAGTAACGAAAGTATATTCATTTCAAATGAACTTTCACAATTTTACACATAATTTGTTTTTCACTCAATAAACTTCTTTACTGGTGATAACGGATGTTATTTGTTTAGACATGTATTACAATATTACCTGAACAATGAGACACCTCTTTATTTCAACAAACAGTCTTAATTTCCAAGACGACATAGCATGATAAAATAATCTAAAGATACAATGCGAGTTGATAAGATTGGTATGTCCAGTAAGTTTCAAAACCTCGAGATAAAGTCGGCAGCTATATTGACACAGCGTATAGCTGGAATCCCAGTAATTCGATTTTGTCGTTACACTATTACCAGGTACATACTAAACGTCTTGGACCTGGTCAGCACATCAAGCAATTACCTGAGGCATGCAACATGTGCTATAATTAGATTTCACGTATGTTCATTAATTGCCAAACATGTATAAGCAATTGAACCGGAAGTGATCCATGACTTGGAAAGAAAAACCTTAAGTTGAGGTAAACACGTACGTTCTGCGCGTTGAAACTTTGCATGCGCATAACAGGAACCCCTTCGTTTGCCCCTGTTCCCCTCACTTTTCTGTCCATCGTCTGATTGTGAATTGCCATACCTTTGCTTAAAGTTGTATCTTGTTCTCAGATTACGTTTTAAAAATCAGCCAGGGTATTGTTTTGAGAAAATTATTAGCTGTCTGGACGACCCGTCAATTAGAGACGAAACCATGGCACGGGCCGTCTGTGGTGTGGTGACGTCACAGTGATGGCACATGCTGCTCGAGATTGTACATGTAAGGTGTTGAAATGGCGGTCCCTATCTGGGATTTATCTTGTCCCCCTTAATGAGCTATTACATGTCTTAACTAGCGTCCATAAAAAGCCGTGTAATTTGTGTATTTGTATTTAGCCTAACATCAATGGCGGCGAGTTCGTATACAGATGGTTACAATCTCCTGATTCTGATCGACCCCAGCCAGGCCGCACTGATACCCTGGATTTGGCGTTCTGTTTTAGTTAACCCCTGATGGGAATACCCCGCCATCGTTTTGCCGAGTTGTCACTCCAGTAACAGTCCTCTGTTCATTCAGAACCGATCAGACGTGAAATTCTGTTGAAATCGACTTTAGGATTTTGTCATTAGCAATAACAAAACGTAGTGAATGATTGGCGAGCTTCACGCTTGGGCACACACGGATCATAGCACCCTTCAGTCTTTTGGCGGTACCAGAGTGCCGACTTAACATCCAAATTTTAGTTTAAATCTGTCGTATCCACCGACTCGCAGAATCTGAGTCTGTCTCTATTGGGTGGTATGCTTGATTTGCCGTGTTAATCCACAGTCCCTTAACTATGTACAAGTTTACCATATCCCCCACTACACATGTACCAGTAGAAAGGCTGTGGCTATTTCAATCATTTAATTGTTCTCCATCACATGTTTGATATTAATTCTGTTTTGATCGCCGACCAAATGTCCCGTGGTTGTAGCAGACAAGGGACATGTCTTTATCGCCCATTACCCGTGTGATGTATGCTTGTTCCATTGATAGTGGATAATCCATATATGTTAGCAAGGGAGCCGTGAAGACATTCTAAACACAGAACAATGTTTAACGGTTAAACATAAAATTGTCCATACGTTTCCTGATATCACTGAAACACTGATATTTGTTAAAGAAGACAATATGTCCGCTGTCTGAATGATATTACATTTAACAAAGTACGTAACCAATGTACACAATATTACATCATAATTAATAATAGTTTATAACGGGAACTTGATAAAATAGTTACATTGTTGGCGACGGTATATTTGTAGCTCTATAGGTAGACACCAAGAAAACATGTCAAGTATCTTATTTCATAGTGAAAAGGAAATATATGAATAATGATTTACCGTATGAGGCAAGAGTTTAGTGACGAGAAGATGTTAAAAAGATGTGAAAGACAATAAAGATGAAGGGGTGACATCATATGATTATCTACATGGGAGACTAGTACACTGATTAAATGACATTATCGTAAAAGGCGACTAAATTTGGGATATTTCGGTTTATGTTTCTCGAGAAGTTGAGAAACATGCCGTCTGTGCTGTCGTTGTTGTGTCTTTGGGGAAAGACACTTAAGCCTAATTGCTTTGGATGACATACGATGGGCCTCCCGTATGTTGTTTACTGAGGTAGTCACAAACTGCTACAAGGACATCCCGCCTCAAAATGACCACGGCTGTTCACGGGCGATAAACCCAACCAACAAACTTTTGGGATCATATCTTTTCTCTTCTTTCTAAATATTTTTTCTTTCTAATATCTCCCTTGACTTTTGGGCTTTAGTTGTTAATTTGTCCCTGTTACTAAGGCTTCGGGTTCTTTCCCCTGGCCGAGACATACCAGAGTCTATAGAAATGGTAGTTTATACTCCTGCTTAAGACGTAGCATTTTGGAAGTTGGGCTACTAGTTCGGTATGATCAGAGTGGAATGTCCTGCTGGATGTCTTAGGCAGTATGGTTCAGTGAGGTAGCACTATAATATCGACATTAGTTTCGCGCTATCACAAGGAGACAAACACGAAAATACATGTACTCTCAAGTCTCGCAAGGCACAAGCATACTCTACACATCTCGCAAACAGGCGAGACCGTCCTTAAATGACCTTACCTGTCGCACATTATTATTGTGTAATTCCAGGTAATCTGTATCTTGCTCATTTTCGACCTGTTATACCCGTCGTGAACAAGTCGGTACATTCGTGTAACAAGGGGTTTTATTTATAGGCAGATGGTGGGGTTACCACTTTCTATCTAGTTTTCAATTATGAATGAGTTCCAATATACTATATTCAACATGGTAATTAAACGGTTTTAAGGATAAGGTTCCATGTTTAAGTATTCTTACTCCTAGACCTGTAGAATATGCCGGATACTAATTGCAACCATTATTAGCGAACAGTGCATTACGGTTTACGAGGTGCCAACTACCACTGATATCCTCATTTGTAACAAACATATGATAGACTTGGAAGACAATATAATGCATTCTTATTATGACACCCTGAACAACCACTACACCAATTATTGGCCAAGCGATAAGGATTCATAACCGTCGCAGGGAACACCAAATTGTAAATAACTCTAACGGTTTACGCCTCTGAGCTCCTTGACAAACACATTCCAATGACGTTCTGCATTGTTTGGCCTCTGATAGATTTACTGAGATTGTATCGGTAAATATGAATACAAAGTAAAGCTTTTTAGTCGCTAGATCTGTCATAAATATTTAACGCAGGTTATTATTCGCGTTTATGATTCATTAATTAGTGCGCGTTATCGTAATTGTCACATCTCCAGAACACAACGAAAGTGACATGATTTTTTGTTTTAGATAAAAAGTCCGTGCAACGTTATGTGAGTTTATCAAACGGTAGCTATTTTTATCTTGCAGCCTGTTAATAAGATATCCTTTAAAAACACAGGCTTATGATTAGCCTGGAGATTTATGGTGCTCGTCCACGGTTTGATTTATGTCGAAGGTTTTATACACATGTTGTATGTAGAGGCGAGAAAAGCACATTCAACATTCATGACTATTCCGTATAGAGCTGGTATCGGATGGTATTAGTCCTTCGCCTGTATATACAACACAGAATGTTTCTCCGACTTAATTATGCTAATTTTAACTAACGTGTGGGGATCGAAATGAAACTTTAATGAGTTACTGAAAAGTATTAGATCGTACCCGTTAGTTTTGTAGGGCTAGATAAGATCGGATTCTGGTGTAAGGCGTTGGGCTGAGCTTGTTCTGATCAGAGAGATAACACTCAAGCGCTCACGAATACCGGTTTTATGGTAGGGACAATGCATGGACAAAGGGACATGCAAGATCACCATACATCATAATGTGATGCCCGAGGAGCACTGGCTACCATCATACTCATCATTCGTATACAAGTTAATACCATTATTTACAGTGATGATCACAGACAGTCTGTTGTTATATTTATTGAAATATGTCGACAGATTTTAGTTCTATTACATTTCCAGATATTTAACATAACTAGAATATTATTGAGTGGGAGATATTACTTGGTTGATCGTAAGGATACATTTGGTGATAAGCTATGTTCTCTATGTGGGAGGTATTTAGAAGCGACACGGACCTGGTAAGCCAGAACGTGGTAGGTCTCCTGTCTCGGTCCGTATACTGTTACACATAAACTGAGCATTTTGACTTTTCATCACCCAGACCACTGCGCGCTTTCATCTCGCCATATCTCGTCAAAATCTCGACCTATCATAGGATCGCAATACGATCAGCTCTCCGAATTCCGTAAGGCGGTCCATCGTTGTAGCTGTCAATCTCGGCTAACATTTGTCTCTCAACAATTTATGCACGGAGGAATAAAAAACGGAGATTTTTTTTCCCGCAATCTATATGCTAATTAGAATGTGCGAAAATTTATGCACATAGAAATTAGTACGTTTGTATCGAGATGATAAAATCAGACTACCATAAAAAAGGCCATTTTCTGATCAGTTGGCTGTCGTTACGTAATCACACGCCTGAGCTAGTGCGCGGTGTTATTGTTATTCATTGTGTAAAATGGTTAATTATAGCAGTATTGCCATGGAGACTGTAAACACGGGACTTCGTTTCCTCGCGTTACTTCCTTGCGTAGCGATACGAACTTGCCTCTAATAGAAATTTGCTGTATAAACACACGAGCCGAGCTCCGTTTTGTCGGTGTCACAACTTTGCACTTTTCCATAGTCGATAAACGTCCCTTTCTCACTCCCAGCTTACCGGTCAGACACGCACATTTCTCGTTTCCTATTTCCCTACACCCACAAACCCCGCATAACGCGTCGTGACGTCACTTTGGATAAAGTGGTTCTGAACGTGTATGTCTATACATGGAACGATCAGTGATTAACTACATGTACATGTAATTCATTATTTTGGTTTTGAATTCTTATTCAAAATATCCTAATACATGTACATAATGTATGTTAGAAACATCCCAATCTTCTCAAGATCTACTTTGATTGACATACACAATATACCAGCCACATCAGAGAAGACTAGTTGAGGAACAAATTTCTATGTTGTCACGTGAACGCATGTTTCCAACGCCGCATCAGAATTGCCTAAATGTGGCGTATTGAAATCGATGTTAAGTTTATACTACATCATTTGGTTATAAATGCATGTTTGACAGCATGCTAGGACTGTGACCGCTTAGCCGTGCAGTCAGTGTTGTTTACATTAGATTAGACGGTGAAATCACACTATAAAGTGCCTTCAATCAAAACAGAGAGTAGTCTTGTATCACTCCATCTAAATAGGTCTGTTAAATCCTTAGATCGCTGGGTTTGCGAGCCTGAGTTGGACAGAAGAAGCCATTGTCGGCGTCCTAGACATTCCCGCGTGTATTCCTCCGCGTGTCTACGGACACCGGGCCACTTTGTCGACCGGACTATCTTAATTCATATCTAGTAAAATAATACTTAATATTTTCGTGTGTTTAGGTCTGTTATATGTCACTCTGACGTTAGATTGAGTTAGGTCGCTCTTGCACACATCTAGATAAGACGTAACACGATAAAAAGGAAAAACATAGCTTTAAAATAACGCCGGGGAAGCCCTGTCACTACTCTCCATGTCAGGGGCATCGATCACGCAGTTTGGAATGGAAACGAGGCTGATGACGTCATGCTATTGCGATGCTGGATTCAATCATAACGGACTATTTGTGCATATTGCATGATACGTCAATTTAGCTATGTAAATGTTGCTGTTGCGAGTGTTTTCTTTGAAACAACGAACGGAATAATTATAAGCAATGTATTTTTGAGTTCTAATCGCATGTGAAATAAAAAAAATAATAATATTCATATTAAAAAAATGTTATGTTAAGCCACAGACATAGATTATCTCTAATTCTAGCGTTGGTTTACGGATGGATTTGTCTTTATTTCAGTTCGATTTTTAAGTTTTATTTTCCCTTTTATAATCAAAATATTCGTGTTTCATCATATTATCTGTTTTAGACGATATACATTACAATCAGAGCATGCTGTTGTGTTTGATGACCTTCCTTAAGTAGGGCTATCTGTTACTTCTATCACGAGGAATTAAGCTGAAATGATAACACGTCGCCGGAAATCGACATATACCGTGGCAGAAGACATCAAGGGTTACAGCCTGTGTACTCTAATGAACAGCTGATGAGTGATAGCAAGGACAGATTCGATGAAAACGAAGACAATCAGTAGGGTATTGTTGATGGTTAGATAATTTATTGTCAGTTTTTTTCTTGAAATCCTAATATGCGTGATAAAATCCGAAATAAAAATGTAGCCGGTGTTATATAGGGCGTGATAGAGACCCTTTATGGCCCCCGCACTATCGCGATCGCTAATACACCTAAGTCCATATTTGTTTAAAACAATAAAAAATACTATTCTGCATTGGCATAGCGATGTGACTCACAAACGACGACCATGGTATGTGATAGGAATCCCTAGTGTAGCAATTCGTCCGTATCGCTACTGCACAAAGAATAAAACAAACAAAATTATATTCCCATCGGCCAACGTTGCATTAACTCAATTAGAAATTATCACATTGACTACGGTAACGAGTGATGTACACTTAAGAGGGGTGGACCTGAATTTAATTAGTGATGAATTTACATGTCCAATGTTATATGCCGTTGAAACATCAAAGTGAGCATAGTGCTTGATAACGACGGTCATAATGCAGCCCGCAAATGGCGACCAGCAAGATAAGCAATGCTCTCCTATAAAACCAGACAAAATGAAACGGTTAACTTCTGAGTCGATGTCTCCGTAGATACTAGAAAGTGGGATAAGATAAATTCCATCACCCCAGTTAAATATTTTACATGGGGAATATCCGTTCACCATAATGATCCCTTATCGCAGGCCAGTGGCAATATTTGAGAAGAAGACTAAGAGCATTTTCGTTTCGTAATAGGATCTCGTGTAGGATGAAACGATTTGCGAATTTAAAATCTTATTAAGAGGTAGATTCCAGATTCTGGTAACAAACGTTTCTCTTGAAGAATGTTCAGATTGGTAATGATAGAGGTAATAAATAGGAGAAAAAACAAGAGAGGAGATCATTAAATATTATCTGTCTGATACAAAGGATGTGTACCGCGCGAGAGAGGAACCAGTTTGGTAAGATGATGACACGGATACACCAGCTAGAGATTACACATTTTATTTAAAGATTTTTTTTTTTTTTTTTCAATTTTGAATTTAAGTCGCTGTTTGGGTATTAGTAAAACGTCATACTCCTAATAAGCACAGAAACGCGCGACAATTTGTGGGCGTATATTATTATCAGTCCGAGTCCCTCGGGTGAAACTCTCGCGACGAGCACGTGCGAGTATACGATGTCAAGAGGTACATGGGTAGAAATGGTTGAACAGATTGTGTGATGCCATCAGATGTTTAAATAATTCATTTGAAGTGATGTAAAACAAAAAGTACTTTTAATGCCTAATTGATGGGACTACATTAAGATCTGATCAACAGGAATTACACTTCATGATAGCCGACAAAGGCCTAAGGGCGGGGCTACTTCAGGGTAGCGGTTTTTAATGTTTAATAATGGTTTGTCGTTGGGAAATCAAAGGTTTTTGCTGCGCCATCAATTAAATATGGTACATCGACTTGTAAGTTAGTCACTGGGACTGACATATACAAGCTGCGTCGTCATACATGTATTGTAGCCAATCAGTTTCTCGTTGCGTGGAGTTTCGTTAACTGAATAAATGATGAATCAATGTTTGTGTTTAAAATAAATCGCTGATAATGACTTATTGATTACAGAGATTCTCATCAGATTAGATATAGAAGTAAACTCTAATTATTACATATGTTGGGAAGAGAAATGTTATACGTACTCTTAACATCATATAACACGCTCATTTAGTGAGAGATACGACGATACGATTTTATTGCTTCATTTAGAGTTACCACCCTTTGATACACAGGAATTAAAGTTGACGGATTCGTCAGCCTGCGGACGATGTCATAATCTCCGCTGATTTGTGTTTGATGCCTGATAAAAGAGGAAGCACGAACAACTAATGAAAGTCTATCTATAATCTACGTTACAGTGTATCACTGAAATATTTATCTCGTTTTAGATTACAAATCTTTGTTTTTCCCCGCTTGTTTTGTGTGTATACAGCATTAATTACCGTGATAAATGTCTTTAATTGCGCATTCTTTGCTCCCCTGGTGATTTAACACTGTTTAACAAACGCCAAGTTTACTATATATAACTAATCAAACACAGTGCGTGTACGACGAACTAAATGATATTGATTGTCGAGAAATTAAACTTAATGAGGGACGGGCACTCCAGATCTGTCATGGGTTTACGTTGTAATGGTATATAGTGATGGGCTGTATCGTTTTACAATGTAGATTTCAAATTGTCTCTATGTAGATCGTGCAATTAAATGGGTTCATTTTTAATATCTGTTTCGAACTTTATCAGTTTTGCGATTGATTTGAAGCTACGCGCTGAGTTATTTGAAACGGACTTTCAAACTTTATAATTACGTCGTATATAAAATGGCGTCGTTACCAAACCAATTGTAAATATTTTGCATTGGCATTAAAGTAATCGTAAAGCGGGGAACCGATGCTTGACGCAGTCGCAATGTTAAGGTAATCTGAAGATGAAGGCGCGTTGTAAGTTGAAATAATACTTAGCTGCATGTCCTAGTTTGGGTTTTGAAAAGCTTGTTAATGATTACGTGTTTTTGTAGAGTTTTCCATTCATTTATTGCTTCGGAACTTGTCAGGGACATTAAAATTACTGATGTCGATATTCGCGCATTAAGCCCATGTAGGGAGTAACAACCACAGAGTCAGTGATGCTAAACCGTACGGTTACCGAGAGAAATTAGTAAAGTGCAAGTTATGTTATTTATGTAATTAACTATCATCTAAATTGTCCTAAACTCGTCCAAAGATACGGAACAATTCTCGTAAATTTTGAATAAAAGTCAGCTTTATCTTCCAAATGCATTGCGCTATCACCGTTGGCCGATACTGGCGCAGATTTAGCATGGTTTATGGTGATGCGTTTGTAAATGGTTTATGTGCCATTACTTCCTCCTACAGTATATCAAGTCAGCCGTTATGGCACTCCATCAATCCAGGCGTGCTGGGTTGATATACCCGAGATGGCCCTCACAAGCATGACTAGATCCGACAAGAACAAGTCTACTCGTCGAGTTTTCGGAGCAATTAAGCTCAAGGGAAAGTGGTTCATTGTTATGTCTATGTTGATTACGACTACCAGCTCATTACTGAACTGTCCTGTTGTTGGGTCGCCTACTAGGCATCACTATGTCGGCGTCGTTGTCGATTGCTTTTCAGGTCCGAAGGTCAAAGGTCAAAGGTCAAGGTCACTGTTGCTAAAAGAAGAAAATTTGTTTCCTTGGGCCTATCAATCCAAAACTTCATGCAAATCATACTTACAAGAAGTGCTTGCTTGGGTGTGCCTTTCAGGTCCGAAAGTCGAAGGTCAAGGTTAGCGTTACTTAAAATAGAAAATTTGTTTCCTTGTGATAACTCAAGTTCCTTGGGCCCGTCAAGCTCAATTTTTGTGCAGTTTTTCTTTACCAAAAGGAATTGCAGGGGATTGCTTTTTACTGGTCCAAAACTCAAAGGCCAAAGCCACTGCTACTTTAAATAGAAAATACGTGTCCTTACAATGGCTCCAGTTCTCTTGGGCCGATCAAGCCCAGACTTCTTGAGGTGCTCATTTCCCGAAGGTACCTGTTCTGTATTGCTGATTTTCGAGCATATTTGAGTGATACTGGTCTTGAGTAGTTTTAACATTATTTTTAAAATGAAAAAAAGAATACATTTCTTCGTAAACACACTCAACTTGCTGAGCAGGCGACAATTGTTTTTTGCTTTTCTGTTGATATGGCTGTATTTCTCTTTCAATGTCAATTTGTTATGCTTAAAAAAAGTGTGAGTGACCGTCCTACTATACTCAATATGGGTAAAGGTAGTGACCTGTCCTATAGTCACTTACTACAGTTGTGGTAGTGACCGTCCTATTGTCACTGAATACAGTAGTGGTAGTGACCGTGCTATTGTCACTGAATACAGTAGTGGTAGTGACCGTCCTACTATCACTCAATACAGTAGTGGTAGTGACCGTCCTACTGTCACTCAATACAGTAGTGGTAGTGACCGTCCTACTGTCACTCAATATAGTAGTGGTAGTGACCGTCCTACTGTCACTCAATACAGTGGTGGTAGTGACCGTCCTACTGTCACTCAATACAGTTGTGGTAGTGACCGTCCTACCGTCACTCAATACAGTAGTGGTAGTGACCGTCCTATTGTCACTCAATACAGTAGTGGTAGTGACCGTCCTACTGTTACTCAATACAGTAGTGGTAGTGACCGTCCTACAGTTACTCAATACAGTAGTGGTAGTGACCGTCCTACAGTTACTCAATACAGTAGTGGTAGTGACCGTCCTATTGTCACTGAATACAGTAGTGGTAGTGACCGTCCTACTGTTACTCAATACAGTAGTGGTAGTGACCGTCCTACTGTCACTCAATACAGTAGTGGTAGTGACCGTCCTACAGTTACTCAATACAGTAGTGGTAGTGACCGTCCTACAGTTACTCAATACAGTAGTGGTAGTGACCGTCCTACAGTTACTCAATACAGTAGTGGTAGTGACCGTCCTACTGTTACTCAATACAGTAGTGGTAGTGACCGTCCTACAGTCACTCAATACAGTAGTGGTAGTGACCGTCCTACAGTCACTCAATACAGTAGTGGTAGTGACCGTCCTACTGTCACTGAATACAGTAGTGGTAGTGACCGTCCTACTGTCACTCAATACAGTAGTGGTAGTGACCGTCCTACTGTCACTCAATACAGTAGTGGTAGTGACCGTCCTACTGTCACTCAATACAGTAGTGGTAGTGACCGTCCTACTATACTCAATACAGTAGTGGTAGTGACCGTCCTACTGTCACTCAATACAGTAGTGGTAGTGACCGTCCTACTGTCACTCAATACAGTAGTGGTAGTGACCGTCCTACTGTCACTCAATACAGTAGTGGTAGTGACCGTCCTACTGTCACTCAATACAGTAGTGGTAGTGACCGTCCTACTGTCACTCAATACAGTAGTGGTAGTGACCGTCCTACTGTCACTCAATACAGTAGTGGTAGTGACCGTCCTACTGTCACTCAATACAGTAGTGGTAGTGACCGTCCTACTGTCACTCAATACAGTAGTGGTAGTGACCGTCCTACTATACTCAATACAGTAGTGGTAGTGACCGTCCTACTGTCACTCAATACAGTAGTGGTAGTGACCGTCCTACTGTCACTCAATACAGTAGTGGTAGTGACCGTCCTACTGTCACTCAATACAGTAGTGGTAGTGACCGTCCTACTATACTCAATACAGTAGTGGTAGTGACCGTCCTACTGTCACTCAATACAGTAGTGGTAGTGACCGTCCTACTATACTCAATACAGTAGTGGTAGTGACCGTCCTACTGTCACTCAATACAGTAGTGGTAGTGACCGTCCTATTGTCACTCAATATAGTTGTGGTAGTGACCGTCCTATTGTCACTCAATACAGTAGTGGTAGTGACCGTCCTACCGTCACTCAATACAGTAGTGGTAGTGACCGTCCTATTGTCACTCAATACAGTAGTGTTAGTGACCATCCTATTGTCACTCAATACAGTAGTGTTAGTGACCGTCCTACTGTCACTCAATACAGTAGTGGTAGTGACCGTCCTACTGTCACTCAATACAGTAGTGGTAGTGACCGTCCTACTGTGACTGAATACAGTAGTGGTAGTGACCGTCCTATTGTCACTCCATACAGTAGTGGTAGTGACCGTCCTACCGTCACTCAATACAGTAGTGGTAGTGACCGTCCTACTGTCACTCAATACAGTAGTGGTAGTGACCGTCCTACTCTCACTCAATACAGTAGTGTTAGTGACCGTCCTACTGTCGCTCAATACAGTAGTGGTAGTGACCGTCCTACTGTCACTCAATACATTAGTGGTAGTGACCGTCCTACTGTCACTCAATACAGTAGTGGTAGTGACCGTCCTACTCTCACTCAATACAGTAGTGTTAGTGACCGTCCTACTCTCACTCAATACAGTAGTGTTAGTGACCGTCCTACTGTCACTCAATACAGTAGTGGTAGTGACCGTCCTACTATACTCAATACAGTAGTGGTAGTGACCGTCCTACTCTCACTCAATACAGTAGTGGTAGTGACCGTCCTATTGTCACTCAATACAGTAGTGGTAGTGACCGTCCTATTGTTACTCAATACAGTGGTGGTAGTGACGTCCTAATGTCACTCAATACAGTAGTGGTAGTGACCGTCCTACTGTCACTCAATACAGTAGTGGTAGTGACCGTCCTACTGTCACTCAATACATTAGTGGTAGTGACCGTCCTACTGTCACTTAATACAGTTGTGGTAATGACCGTCCTACTGTCACTCAATACAGTAGTGGTAGTGACCGTCCTATTGTCACTCAATACAGTAGTGGTAGTGACCGTCCTACAGTCACTGAATACAGTAGTGGTAGTGACCGTCCTACTGTCACTGAATACAGTAGTGGTAGTGACCGTCCTACTGTCGCTCAATACAGTTGTGGTAGTGACCGTCCTACTGTCACTCAATACAGTAGTGGTAGTGACCGTCCTACTGTCGCTCAATACAGTAGTGGTAGTGACCGTCCTACTCTCACTCAATACAGTAGTGGTAGTGACCGTCCTATTGTCACTCAAAACAGTAGTGGTAGTGACCGTCCTACTGTCACTCAATACAGTAGTGGTAGTGACCGTCCTACTGTCGCTCAATACAGTAGTGGTAGTGACCGTCCTACTGTCACTCAATACAGTAGTGGTAGTGACCGTCCTATTGTCACTCAATACAGTAGTGGTAGTGACCGTCCTACTGTCACTCAATACAGTAGTGGTAGTGACCGTCCTACTGTCACTCAATACAGTAGTGGTAGTGACCGTCCTACTGTCACTCAATACAGTAGTGGTAGTGACCGTCCCACTGTCACTCAATACAGTAGTGATAGTGACCGTCCTACTGTCACTCAATACAGTAGTGGTAGTGACCGTCCTACTGTCACCCAATACAGTAGTTATAGTGACCTGTCCTACTGTCACTCAATACAGTAGTGGTAGTGACCGTCCTAATGTCACTCAATACAGTAGTGGTAGTGACCGTCCTACTGTCACTCAATACAGTAGTGGTAGTGACCGTCCTAATGTCACTCAATACAGTAGTGGTAGTGACCGTCCTATTGTCACTCAATACAGTAGTGGTAGTGACCGTCCTACTGTGACTCAATACAGTAGTGGTAGTGACCGTCCTATTGTCACTCAATACAGTAGTGGTAGTGATCGTCCTACTGTCACTCAATACAGTAGTGGTAGTGACCGTCCTATTGTCACTCAATACAGTAGTGGTAGTGACCGTCCTACTCTCACTCAATACAGTAGTGGTAGTGACCGTCCTATTGTCACTCAATATAGTTGTGGTAGTGACCGTCCTACTGTCACTGAATACAGTAGTGGTAGTGACCGTCCTATTGTCACTCAATACAGTTGTGGTAGTGACCGTCCTACTGTCACTCATACAGTAGTGGTAGTGACTGTCCTATTGTCACTCAATACAGTAGTGGTAGTGACCGTCCTACTGTCACTGAATACAGTAGTGGTAGTGACCTTCCTACTGTCACTCAATACAGTAGTGGTAGTGACCGTCCTACTGTCACTCAATACAGTAGTGGTAGTGACCGTCCTATTGTCACTCAATACAGTAGTGGTAGTGACCGTCCCACTGTCACTCAATACAGTAGTGATAGTGACCGTCCTACTGTCACTCAATACAGTAGTGGTAGTGACTGTCCTATTGTCACTCAATACAGTAGTGGTAGTGACCGTCCTACTCTCACTCAATACAGTAGTGTTAGTGACCGTCCTACTGTCACTCAATACAGTAGTGGTAGTGACCGTCCTACTATACTCAATACAGTAGTGGTAGTGACCGTCCTACTGTCACTGAATACAGTAGGGGTAGTGACCGTCCTATTGTCACTCAATACAGTTGTGGTAGTGACCGTCCTACTGTCACTCATACAGTAGTGGTAGTGACCGTCCTACTGTCACTCATACAGTAGTGGTAGTGACCGTCCTATTGTCACTCAATACAGTAGTGGTAGTGACTGTCCTACTGTCACTCAATACAGTAGTGGTAGTGACCGGCCTATTGTCACTCAATACAGTTGTGGTAGTGACCGTCCTACTGTCACTCATACAGTAGTGGTAGTGACTGTCCTATTGTCACTCAATACAGTAGTGGTAGTGACCGTCCTACTGTCACTCAATACAGTAGTGGTAGTGACTGTCCTATTGTCACTCAATACAGTTGTGGTAGTGACCGTCCTACTGTCACTCATACAGTAGTGGTAGTGACTGTCCTATTGTCACTCAATACAGTAGTGGTAGTGACTGTCCTACTGTCACTCAATACAGTAGTGGTAGTGACCGTCCTATTGTCACTCAATACAGTAGTGGTAGTGACTGTCCTACTGTCACTCAATACAGTAGTGGTAGTGACCGGCCTATTGTCACTCAATACAGTTGTGGTAGTGACCGTCCTACTGTCACTCATACAGTAGTGGTAGTGACTGTCCTATTGTCACTCAATACAGTAGTGGTAGTGACCGTCCTACCGTCACTCAATACAGTAGTGGTAGTGACCGTCCTATTGTCACTCAATACAGTTGTGGTAGTGACCGTCCTACTGTCACTCCTACAGTAGTGGTAGTGACTGTCCTATTGTCACTCAATACAGTAGTGGTAGTGACCGTCCTACTGTCACTCAATACAGTAGTGGTAGTGACCGTCCTACTGTCACTCAATACAGTAGTGGTAGTGACCGTCCTACTGTCACTCAATACAGTTGTGGTAGTGACCGTCCTACTGTCACTCAATACAGTAGTGGTAGTGACCGTCCTATTGTCACTCAATACAGTAGTGGTAGTGACCGTCCTACTGTTACTCAATACAGTAGTGGTAGTGACCGGCCTACTGTCACTCAATACAGTAGTGGTAGTGACCGTCCTATGTCTCATAGTAGTGGTAGTGACCGTCCTACTATACTCAATACAGTAGTGGTAGTGACCGTCCTACTGTCACTCAATACAGTAGTGGTAGTGACCGTCCTACTGTCACTCAATACAGTAGTGGTAGTGACCGTCCTACTGTCACTCAATACAGTAGTGGTAGTGACCGTCCTACTCTCACTCAATACAGTAGTGATAGTGACCGTCCTATTGTCACTCAATACAGTAGTGGTAGTGACCGTCCTACTGTCACTCAATACAGTAGTGGTAGTGACCGTCCTACTGTCACTCAATACAGTAGTGGTAGTGACCGCCCTATTGTCACTCAATACAGTAGTGGTAGTGACCGTCCTATTGTCACTCAATACAGTAGTGGTAGTGACCGTCCTACTGTCACTCAATACAGTTATGGTAGTGACCGTCCTACTGTCACTCAATACAGTAGTGGTAGTGACCGTCCTATTGTCACTCAATACAGAAGTGATAGTGACCGTCCTATTGTCACTCAATACAGTAGTGGTAGTGACCGTCCTATTGTCACTCAATACAGTAGTGGTAGTGACCGTCCTACTGTTACTCAATACAGTAGTGGTAGTGACCGTCCTATTGTCACTCAATACTGTAGTGGTAGTGACCGTCCTACAGCCACTCAATACAGTAGTTGGGGCGATCGTCCTAAATGTGGCCGTCGTAATGTCGCTAAATGGAGGAATAGAAATATATGCATGTATGTTTCTCGATGTGAGTGTTGATTAGCTGTTTTTGAATTTCTTTTGAATTTGTATTTTATTGTCTTGCAGGAATTCATACATAGCTAAGTGTTGTGATCCTGGAATCAAGTGTCTGTAGAAATTAAATCAGATTTCCAAACATGAGTAATTGTGGATATTACTTGTTTGCGCTTTTGATGTATGTGAATATGTGATGAAAACGGTACAATTTAGAGTTAAATTCAAACCAGATATCTCATTCCTTTCGTTTTCTGTACTTATTTACTACCATGTCCATGAGTCAAATGTGAAATATGATTTTGACAGGTTTGAAAATTCCATACCTGGCGAAAAGTAAATACCGGGTATTCTACTGTAGGCCTCCAACTCGAAACAATGTCTATACGTCCGTAACTTGTGCTGTCGGCGGAATGTCTATACGTCATAACTTGTGTTGTAGACGACATGTCTATATGTAAATAACTTGTGCTCTATCGACGAAATGTCTATACGTCCGTAACTTGCGCTGTCGACGTCATGTCTATACGTCCGTAACTTGTGCTGTCGACGTCATGTCTATACGTCCGTAACTTGTGCTGTCGACGTCATGTCTATACGTCCGTAACTTGTGCTGTCGACGTCATGTCTATACGTTCGTAACTTGTGCTGTCGACGTCATGTATATACGTCCGTAACTTGTGCTGTCGACGTCATGTCTATACGTCCGTAACTTGTGCTGTCGACGTTACGTCTATACGTCCGTAACTTGTGCTGTCGAAGTCATGTCTATAGTCCGTAGCTTGTGATGTCGACGTCATGTATATTTAAGGATTGGACTGTTACCAAAAG
Source organism: Pecten maximus (assembly GCF_902652985.1). NCBI lineage: Eukaryota > Metazoa > Mollusca > Bivalvia > Pectinida > Pectinidae > Pecten > Pecten maximus. The sequence continues at coordinate 28,197,742 of NC_047021.1, read as the reverse complement.
GTAGTTTACAGTCGATATGAATACAATTTGGGTGACAGATAAATAGAATGTCGCCCGTTAGGGCGACATGAAATATTTATCTGTCAACCAAATTGTATTCATATCGACTGTATACTACCATTTGGTAACAGTTCAATGCTTATATTTACATTCATATTTTTTTTATTTACTGTAGCTTAAGACGCGTTTAAATTTGCCGCTTCCCCTATCACTGACGTCATCAGGTTCAAATACCGGAACAGCCGAAACTTCCAGAAGTATTAATATAGTTCCTTATGTCATTATTAATAGCAAACACATACAATGGTTTTGCACAAATTTGGCTTTATTTTCTATTTCATATACGTTTGTAGATATCGTCAAGTTATTCACAATTGCATAATGTCTGATTGTTTAAAACCCAAGCCGTTTTTCGGCGCAATGCTATACGGTTAACATTTAGAAGTGGTGCGGCTTTGAACGGGTATTGCACAGGACAGATTCGATTCCTCGGAAATACGTTATTTTCAGAAGAATATCAGTTCTTAAATTCAAAATGAAAGTCGTCTTGACAGTAGGTGAAAACGATTCCAAAGATATTTCGTTCGAAACAGATTAAAGTCTAACCAGTCGCATCTTAGCAGACGATTTTCAACTTCACAGGGGCTCGATTTTGTAAGGTAGGCCTTTAACGTCAGTGAATAACCACAAAACTAAAATCCAATATACATACACAACCAGAAACCAGGTCGATGCTCCCGATTTTTCACAAGATTTTTTTTTTTTTTTTTTTTAAATTCTGAACTTTTAATGTTGTCGTGTCTTACATTTCTGAAAATTCGGACACGAGCCCCTGTGAGTGTGACGACATTGACAATTTGATAATTCCCAGATCAAGAACGGCGCTTATAGTTATTTTGTGTTGACTACATTTTGTTTTAATTATAAAATATTACTCTCATAACTTGTGAAGTGGCTTTATTTTTTGTGTTGTGGATTATAAATGCTAGCATTCGAAAGTTCTCCAGGCCGAAAGTAACTGGCGGCCATTGTTTTGACCAGGAACACCTGGGGCTGTATCCCTACTCTGACCGAATCACTGTAAATTGTAGTGTACAGTCTGGTGAAAACAATTTGGTTTACTACGACGGCATGTCTATACGTCCGTAACTTGTGCTGTCGACGTCATGTCTATACGTCCGTAACTTGTGCTGTCGACGTCATGTGTGATGTCGACGTCATGTCTATACGTCCGTAACTTGTGCTGTCGACGTCATGTCTATACGTCCGTAACTTGTGCTGTCGACGTCATGTCTATATAATTAATTTTTCTTTGTTTTCATGGTAAATACTCAAATGTGATTGGTCGAAAAATTCTTTTCATTCTTCTATGAAAGAAATTCCGAGAATGGCGCGAAAAATGTGACGTCACAATACGACAATTGACGTTGCGTATTGATTTGAGAAAAAGAATCCCATTTAAAACCAGTAAAATTGTACATAAAACATGTTTTGAATTAGAAAACGCGGATTCATACAGTTTGCAAACAAAATTTGTTTAATACCCCGATGAAACTAAAAAAAATGACATCAATGCTTAAATGTCCGTAAGTTGTGCTGTCGGCGGCATGTCTATACGTCCGTAACTTGTGCTGTAGATGGCATGTACAATGTATATTTCTGTGTAGGTGTTTCCAAATAGATACAGGTTTCCATACGTGATAAATTTAACGACATAAATATTTTTTTTAGGTCGTTATCACGTGTGTATATTAATACATATATACAGCTGTATATATATAGACATTTCCACGACCTGTTGTTATGTAGCGTTATTTGTGGGAGGTCTGTCTCGAGATTATTGAAACAATTTATAATCAATCCAACATTAAATGATCTGTAACATTAACTTTTTAAAGTTAATATGTATTTTCTGTAAATCAAACTACTTTTCTAATGCACATATATGCAAACGAGATGTTCTATTTAATACATGAACATGATAAAACCAACAAAAAATGCTAAAGTTTATCAATTCAAATTGGAAATGCGGTCTCTGTAACGCTCTGATAAGTTCATTGTTGATAAAAATGCTTAAGACCCGACAGAGAAAATTGAGGATTGGTTTAGTTTGTTTTTTGTTTAACGTCCTATTAACAGCCAGTGTCATTTAAGGACGTGCCAGGTTTTGGAGGTGGAGGAAAGCCGGAATACCCGGAGAAAAACCACCGGCCTACAGTCAGTACCTGGCAACTGGCCCACGTAGATTTCGAACTCGCAACCCAGAGGTGGAGGGCTCATGATTAAGTGTCGGGACACCTTAACCACTCGGACACCGCGGCCACAAAAAAATGAGGAATACCATATATAACTTATAGGTATACAAAAGAAAGTCGGTTAAATTGTCCATTTCCGTTTAAAATGTTAATAGTCGTGATACAGAGATTGTCGATGTTAGATTGAGTATTACAGTGCTGGATGGTGTTATAAAATAAGAATTTTGTATCATTATGCCGGAAATAGGAATAAATATTACAAATCCTCAAATTTGACATTAATTTTACTTATCTGGCTGTCGGTAGCTCTATAATGGGTGTATTTGTATGATAGTAAGCTCATACAGACCGGGTCATCAGCTGATGCCGCCTCATCAATCAGAGGCAGTGGTTCGCTAATCCGGTCGTTACTCGAGGTAATGTCCCCGTTATAATGTGTTACATAGGTTAGCAAGTTTCCACTGAGTGAACTGGAGTTAGATACAGTTACATACAGACCACACTCTATCAAACAGTACACATTTTTACTGCAATTCATGTGTACGAGTTGCCTCCCCTCGTATCGTTGTGCAACAAAATTCTGCATACAAATATTCTATTTTACTCGTACTACATTACAAATGTCAGTTTTTATTTCAAATATCAAAATTCAAAAGCACAACGATCGCAAAACATCTGGAAAGTAGGTGCAGTTAAAATTGTATAATTTATGGAATGCGCTATACAAGCTCCCCCGATATGACTACATGTATATTACTCGAATAAAACCAATGCATGCATTTATTAAGTAAATGGGATATGATAAATACTGAGAATGTGTACTTTCAGTTTTAACAGCCCCTTGGGTATACGTAGAGGATACTGACGGCGGTTTATGTATTTTATATAGCCCGTGCTCTGTGGCCCGACAATAATAATCAGTGACCAGTGTACGTGTATGTTGGAGACAAAGACACGCCCTCGGGGATGACGTGGTACCGTACCAACCTCGGTACTCAAACGAAAAGGAGAAGCAGAAAATGCGTAAAAAAAAAAAAAATACATCGTTGATAAGTAAAATTCATAAATGATAATAAATATACATTTAAAAAACAAAAACAAAAAACACAAAACAGAACCTTCGATAAATCAGTAAATCTTTTTTTTTCGCCAAACAATGAGCTTTGTTAAAATGTATTGTTATTATAAGTACGACAGAAACAAATACATATTATAGTATGAAGTTATTATTCTTATTTTTCAAATAAAATTTTATCTAATATAAAGATGAATTCATATTCCGGACAAAGGCTGTAAGTATGTGTGAAGTAGTGAAGATCGCTGCCTCCACCAGGCGATTCTTTGTGGGAACAGGAGAAGTGAGTTATTTCCACACGACAAGTCCCTGTGGGAAAACTGCTCATTCTACAGTAAATAGGGACTAGTGGGTCTAAGTGGGAAAAATCGTGTTTACCAAAGTCATATGTAAAATAGCTAATCCGGTTGTGACAATGGTGACAGGTTCTCTATTTAAAAAAATTGTTTTTATAAGAATTCCTAAAATAAATTTACGACTATGTCATTTTAAGGGTACATGTACGGTACGTTTACATGTTCACTTATTTTTTTGCTAAATTTTAGATTTTAAAATGAGATCGTTGTAAACTAATTTTGCAGATTTTCTGACTAAAATTCAATAGTACAATCTACTTATTGATCTATTCAAATGAGGACATAGATATTTTAAGTGGTTTAAATTAATCCAAATATCACAAATGTATACGAAACATAATTTTGACAATTTAGCCTTCGGTAAGTTTCTATCCGTGATGCGCGGGAGTCACCATCCTCCACGTGGCCACATTCCGCCGTGTCGCCTCAGTAACTACGGTATATTTAGATAGTCTTTAAAATGATCTATAAGATTATATATCTATAAACATCCTATTCCATACAGAGTTAGAATAATCTTAATGCATTTTCTCTTGGTTTGAATAGAAGAAACTTTTTATTTAAAGAAATAAAATGTATTTAAATCCACGACTTTAATGTGTTTAATGAAATATTTCAACATAATTGACGTAAAATTGTATGTATTTTTTATGTTAAAAGACATCTTCAATCATAATCTTCGAAAATGTAGTTTTTATTCTCAAAATGTAACAAATAAAAACGTAAAATTACTTCAAAACATATTTTCAAAGTCGTCCAAATTTGCATTTCATTTACATTTAAACCATCAAATATCCAAAAACATAAAATTTGGTTTTGATGGAAGTGTGACTTAGAGTGACTTAAGTTCTTTGGTTTAATTGATTTTTCTCAAACGCCGCGTACTGCGGTGACCCATGGACTGCCTGACGTTTAGTGCTTGTTTGCATTTTAACCCCCAAACGTGGAGATGCCGCTCATAGATAGTGGTAGTATGATCCCGAACAGCCGGGTTGAATTATAGTCAAGAAAACTAATTTTAATTACACAAAATCGCTAAGGGGAATGGATATCGAAGGCACGGTAATGTATATTTCATGAAAAATTTTGATGAAAACATGAACCTATTATTTAGCTATATTCGAGGCCCTTATCTGTCAGTGTTTTAGACCATCTTTACAGAAGTACACCTAACGAGGGAAGATATCAATGTTCCGAGTAGTGGAGCGTTCTACCGAGTACCCAAGTGGCACCCGGCCATTGTCTTAAGACTCGAAACATTGGCCCGGCCGCATTGTCTGCTTATCCGGCCCGTATCTGCCATGGCCAACGATAACGTCACTCTATTAAACGGACCAACTGGCTCGACAAATATTCCGGCAACGTTATGACAACGTTGACTCGGGTTTCTTAAGCATGCTGAAAGATTCTTAAATGGTAATTATGAAAGATAAGCAATATAGGCAGATATATCAGAAATGTGGAAAACCTGCTTAGATAAACTGACCTGTGGAAAGACAAGATTTGGCAAAGATTGTTTAGGACACCTGCATTTTCACGAACGCATTTCAGCACGGTCTTGGGTCACTGAAGAGTGAAGAGCCCCACTGAAGAACAGCTTAGCAGAGTGCCAAAATGGTTGGCAATGATAAAGGAAAAATCATACATATATATATGACATATCATACATATATTGATTGTTACATTGTTTTCATTGATCAGTGACATGGCCTTTTCGAAAATGGTCAAAACTTTGCTGCCGTAAATATGCAAAACAGTAGTCTTATACATCATGCAAAGCGTAATCGACAACAGAAAAATAAACATGTAAAATAGCTGACAACATAGAAAGCATTGGCATGTCATTCCCTCAGACATTGTTGGAGAAGCCCCAGATTCATATCCCTGGCAGAATTAGGATTTTGAGAGAGACTGGCTATGGCAGAACGATGTCATAATACTTGAGCAGTGGTGCTAGTGGTCGACTTCCGTATCCGAATGATCACGATTGGGTCTTTGAAAAGCTGAAAGTCTGTAGAAAAAATCAATTTGAAAATTTACATAATGATCAATAAATAAGCTTTGTTTATTTTACAATGATTGTGAAATAAGTTATTTCAATTCATATTAATTATTCGTCTAGATTAAACAACGCGAGTGAGCTACCGATGAGCCACCTGACCACCCTATTAATAAGTTGTACGTGTAAGTATGCACCCTTTGTGGTTTTCTTGAAAAAAAATCATTCCTGGTAACAATCTATCAAAATACAAGTAAACCATCTATGATCAACGTCATCGTGACCTTAAAGCATTGCATCAAGTACAATAACATATACCTGTGACCTAACAGGGAAGTCTACCTGTTGTATAACTATGTGAAGTTAAGACGCCACTACCTACTGCAGACCTACTACACAACAGGTATTGAACTCTCGCTATCAACAGATCAAATCACTCCACAGCTCTCCATTGCAATTACAAAACTGGGACAAAGAGGACGTTTTGTGGCTAATGTTCCACCGCGAACACTTAGTTGTTTGTGTTTTTTTCTTGGTTGAAATGCATGGCTGTCAATCCAGAGAGTTACACGTGCCGAATAAGCCTGGTGGCCACACACGATGGTGACCGGTCATACTCACGGTAACCCTCTCCCAAACCAACAAATCTATCTCTTCGTACCGTTAATAATTGATGTACTCTTAAAAACGACGTTTTTAACAACGCTCATTATCGATACTGTCAGGCTGACTGGTCGGTAGTATTGCCTGCCTGTGATCCTGTAGTTATGGTCATGACATGCCTACCTTGAATACCACAGACGAAGATAAAGGAGCCGTGACCATGCCCTATCTACCTCACTTACCATCTTCTCTTTGCCTACCCTGAATATCTTTTCCTGATAATCCGTTGACTGATATTACAAAAACAAACAATATTTGCCAAAATATGATCTAGGGATTACATGAATATTTTGAAAACGTGTGTTGTGTATTGGTATTAGGCCGTCGTAATGTTTCTCTTATCAGACTACCTTATCTTAGATTCTTACTGCTTCATTAATCAGATCCTAACTGATCCAATCGTTCAACCTGCTAATGGAAAGGCTACCATGTAACATGCAGGTCAAGTTGCACTTCTGTGAATTCACGGTATTTATCGTGACGTCATAGATTCATCTTTTACAAAATTGATGATGCAGCTGAGCCGGAGGACATTGATTTGTTGATAAGCAAGGTATGCTGCCTAGCCCAAGCTACCTGTTTAGCAATCACGGGCAGATTGATGGAGCGCTGGCAGGCTGTCGTGCAGGCCGGGAGGTGTTCACGGAAGTTGTTACCTGACACCCCAGTAATAGTGCAAGTGGTCACGGAGAATGCACTGCACACACATCTCTACCTTTGATCCAATATCATTTATTAAAATGTAACAAACAAATAAGAATAATCAGAGCAGCAACCAGACATGTTATTAGGAATCCACGATCGAAAGTTCCAATGGCACCCATTGATCTTATACTAAGGATTTCAATTAGAAATAGTTTTCAAAAATATAACCTGAAATCATAATTATCATCATCATGGGATGCGTAGAATATTACAGGGAAACTTTATTACGTCTCATACATAAGACCCAACCATGTTATAAGATATCATATGCACTTTATTTGTTTTACCGTCCATTCCCAGCTGGTAAACCCGGACGGTACAGCCTCTCAGGGAACGACCTGCGGCGTGACGAAAAGCCATGACGCTCGTATAGAAATAATAAACTGGAAATCCAATTACATGGTTTCTGACAAGATGTTTGTGATTCGTATACTTCTAAATAGATCTGTACGATCCGGTAACGTGTGTTGATACGTCGAACATATTTACCGAAATTTGATATAAACACGACGACTTTTAGTTCATTATACCAATTGTTAATAAAGCATTACTGACATATAATATTACTACTCTGTATATGAATAAGTATAAATCTTGTTGTAATTAAAATCTCCTTTTACTAATTAAATGAATCAATATATCTTTCCGTACCTCTAAGTTTGACTTCGTTAATGGATGAAGGATATATAGAATATTGAAAATCAGTTTCATAATGTTTAAAGAAAACCGTGTTCGAGAGATGCACCTATCCTGATATCGCTACGTCATTTCAAAAGATCCATACCTGTCCTGACATCGCTACGTCATTTCTAAAGATTCATATCTATCCTGACATCGCCACGTCATTTCTAAAGATTCATACCTATCCTGACATCGTCACGTCATTTCAAAAGATCCATACCTGTCCTGACATCGCCACGTCATTTCTAAAGATTCATATCTATCCTGACATCGCCACGTCATTTCTAAAGATTCATACCTGTCCTGACATCGCCACGTCATTTCTAAAGATTCATACCTATCATGACATCGCTACGTCATTTCCAAAGATTCATACCTATCCTGACATCGCCACGTCATTTCTAAAGATTCATACCTCTCCTGACATCGCCACGTCATTTCTAAAGATTCATACCTATCCTGACATCGCTACGTCATTTCTAAAGATTCATACCTATCCTGACATCGCCACGTCATTTCTAAAGATTCATACCTATCCTGACATCGCCACGTCATTTCTAAAGATTCATACCTGTCCTGACATCGCTACGTCATTTCTAAAGATTTATACCTGTCCTGACATCGCTACGTCATTTCAAAAAATCCATACCTGTCCTGACATCGCCACGTCATTTCTAAAGATTCATATCTATCCTGATATCGCCACGTCATTTCTAAAGATCCATACCTATCCTGACATCACCACGTCATTTCTAAAGATTCATTCCTGTCCTGACATCGTCACGTCATTTCTAAAGATTCATTCCTATTCTGACATCGCTACGTCATTTCTAAAGATTCATACCTATCCTGACATCGCCACGTCATTTCTAAATATTCATACCTATCCTGACATCGCCACGTCATTTCTAAATATTCATACCTATCCTGACATCGCCACGTCATTTCTAAAGATTCATACCTATCCTGACAACGCCACGTCATTTCTAAAGATTTATACCTATCCTGACATCGCTACGTCATTTCTAAAGATCCATACCTATCCTGACATCGCCACGTCATTTCTAAAGATTCATACCTATCCTGACATCGCCACGTCATTTCTAAAGATTCATACCTATCCTGACATCGCTACGTCATTTCTAAAGATTCATACCTGTCCTGACATCGCCACGTCATTTATAAAGATTCATACCTATCCTGACATCGCTACGTCATTTCTGAAGATTCATACATTGTACCTATCCTGATATCGCCACGTCAGTTCTGAATATCGCCACGTCATTTCTACAGATTCATGTTGGTTAATATTCTTGTTGCGTTAGTTTTCCTTCAGTTTAGTGTTACCTTCCACCTTCTCTCTGCGGCCTTAGATTTAATCAACTAGTAACTTTTTTTAAACATTTTGTCCTATCAAAAATACACAAGAGCATCAGTCGAATTCACATAACTATGGAGAGAACGGAACTATGTCTTCAAAAGGGTGGGTCCTGCGCCACACGTGGCAGTTTTAATGTTCCCAGTACAAGTTTGCAATGCAGAAAAAAAATCATGTTTCCACCAAGGAAAGAAAATATCTCTAGGAGTTAAAATGTGATATTTTATATTGGGTTGTTTTCTACTTTCCGTTTGTCAGTTGTTCATGGAATTCAAATATTGAGTACGAAGAAAAGTATTAAATATTCAAATGAAGTATCTCTGAATATTTGTTGATTATTTGGGAAAATGACTGCCTCCGAATAAGGAGAAACAGGTCAGGATAATTGTTCGGAAGAAAGCATTGGTTTCTGAGTAATCAATTCGATTGATTTTTCTATGATATTTCAAAAGTATTTATCAAACTAACATGGCTACTCTTAATATAGTTATATAGTTAGTAATTATATTTTGTGTTTTAAACCTTACATAATTGTATTGGTAATCTATGCAATTATGGTAAATTGACCATTGTTTGTAGATAATTAGACTGGCCCCCTGTCTCTAGAATATTAAAATTATAAATAAAATTGACCTTTATGATTTTGGTCACTAGGATATGTCTGATTCTAGAGTTTCAAACTAGGGGGAGATAATCTAGTATTACAATTTAGTGGAGCAGTTCTAACAAAAAACTTAGGGGCTGGTGGCCAGTCTAGTAGATAATATGTAAGGAAGGTTTACATGCTAACTTGGTTACCTTAATCTATTAATGAAATCTGCTAATTGCTGTATTTACTGTTGGATATAAACAAATTTGATTGCAGAAATATATAAAGCAATAATCCCTATTATAATTTGTATATGATATATATATATGACGTACGTCTGTGTAATATTATACAAGTCATGACGTAAACGTTGCATAAGCATATCTTTTTATTTGTATTGAACATGTAGAAGCAACAAAGTGTAGTAGGAGTTGGATATAAAAAGTATACCCTGCTTTTCAGCAAACCGATATAGATATATTGTTCGAATGTATTAACGACTGCGTAAATGAAATGCTCTTTTCTTATTGAAAATACGTCATGAACATCAAAAATTGTATTTGATCAAATAGTAGTTCAAGCAATTTAGGAATGTGAAATGAAGTGCATAAATTAAAACGAATATATATTTTGTACCAGATGTGGCATAGCAATTACATTTTGTTTGAAAAGAAAATGCATTCTATTCTTGAAAATGTATTGATTTGATGTCTTCAAATAGTTTATTAAAACCAGTTCTCCCAACCTTTGTATCCACAGATGCTTTTTATGGGTAGAAGTGAATATTTTAAATTTAGTAATAATTGAAAAAAGCTACACCAACTGCGAATGTCACACACGATATAAGTAAGTGTAGCTTGTACTGCTATGGTATCTGAACATAGTGATATGATAGCAAATAATATAAAACACAATGCACAGTTTTGCTTATCTATTGCAAGGTAAGGGCCCTCAGAACAATTGAAGAGATATAATTCATGATTAATATACAAATGCAAACATGGTTACACCCCCAGCATTACAGAAAGGAGACCATATATCATGATAGATATAATTACAGTAAACTAATTGAATGCGATAGAGAGTATGAATGTTATATATATAAATGCTTACCTAGGTAGATATTATAATATAGGTAAATAATGTGTTGTTTTCAAGAAAGCTGATAAGATATACGGATGCATACTGAACAGTTATGATTTACTATGTATGTCATTTGAACATGTTGAATTATGACGTATACTAAGATTAACGGTGTTTTGATTTGAACATGGTGAAATGTAAAGCATTTTAAATTTTGAATTGAACAATGTGAATTATAACGCATATTAAGATTGCATGTGCTTGATTTGAACATTGTGAATTATAACGTGTATATTAATATTACAGAGGTTTTGATTTGAACATGGTGAATTATAACGTATATTTATATTACAGGTCCAAAATGCTGAATTATAACGTATATCAAGATTACAGGTTATTGATTTGAACATAGCGATTGATAACGTAACGAATGTGTTTTGATTTGAACATTATGAATTATAAGGTATATTTATATTATAAGTGTGAGTTGAACACGGTGAATTGTAACGTATTTTTATATTACATGTGTGATTTGAACATGGTGAATTGGTTTTTGTCTTACTTTGAATAATACAGTAAATCTCTTTCCTACTTTATCTCCAGTTTGTATTTCCTTTGCTTTACCTTTTTGTAGAAATATATCTTTTTTTGTCCTGTGCTTGCATCACTCTTTCAGTGTACAGTAAGACGTATAGAGATGGTAAAGCCAGCATGATTTCTTAATCAATGGGAATATGAATAAACTGAAAATATCAATTAGACGTTAATGTACTGTAGGACAAAACTTCAAATATGCATATTTAATATATCATACAATGAAATATAATGAAATATGAAATAATAATAATATAGTATAATATATGGAAATTATTTATCTCTATGGAAAAGATTAATATGAATATTGTATTTGAATAATCACATGCACTGTTTTATTAAATGTAAGTTCGTGAGTATATTAATAACTGGGGTTTGTATGTTTTCCTGTTGCATTGGGAAGTCTGATGTCGGATCGTATAGCCAATGTTAGACACTTCTTTTTAGATTTAAAAGAGACATACATAAACTCATTATACCACACATTTCTGGAACAACATCAAAGACAGGCAACAGGTCACATTCACAATCGACTTAAATCAAGTAAAGTAACAACAATAATAATAATAATATACTTTGATTTTGTTTAGTAAAGCCTGCTGCTAAGAAATATGAATAATGTAATATTGCCTAAAATTGGAAATATGTTAATTTCAATAATATAGATTATTTTGAAAGCTTATCAACTGCATATCGGATTTTACTCGTTAGTGAACATCACTATAACGTACTTTTATTACTTTACATATTTGCTAATTATATCGTAAAGAATTTTAATGCCGTGATTATGTTGATGACGAAAGCTCTCATAATATCTGATGGTACAGGGCTGATACTTTAATCTATACCTTTGATAGGGCGCGTTAATGTTGAGGACTGGCGGCATATCAAACGTATACTGGATCCGCAGTTTACAATACATTACCTTCATCATCCCTCTATCTCTGTGTTGTTTTCACCATCTGTCATATAAAGTAACAACTGTTCTACAATCCTAACACGATGTATACTCTACAGTGGTCTGTTGTTGTCACTCACTACTTCAGTCCTTTTACATCTCATTAATACAAATATATTATTTAATCTTCACAGTCCATCAATATAATTACATACAGCATGAGTGTATGATAACGTTTTATTTCATATTTGGGAGTAGCTATATCTATATATTACTTTCCTCGAGATCTTTAACGGATTCACGAAATACATACAGGATATTAATACCTTTTCAATAAAAATTGAGAATTTAACTGCATCCTGTAGCTATTTCATTCTTCTAGGACTCGTCAGTGATGCCAAGCGTCTGGAATAATGATACCTAGTGGGCGATGTAGGAAATTAAAAAAGAAAGAAAAGAAATCACAAAAACATTATTTCGAAAGTACAATAGCCCCATGATTCAATATATTTATTATGACACAGCTGTCCGTATTATATTTAAAAAGAATGTCAATCACATTGCCATCTATCCCAATGAATTAAAACGTGGGATGCAGGCAATGTCAAACCTCAAGGTCAACAGTCCACCAGCGTTGTTTATCACATGCAATCACAAGGATTTAACAAAGACATAGAAAAGATATTATCACCTTTCAATAAAAAAAATGAAAAAATACAGTAGACCAAACAACTAATAGTATATACTTGATTCACGCTGTCACAGATGTCTTAGAAATATGCCTGAATAAGTACATGAATATATTCATATAATAAACTATCGTTGAGGGTGCCTCTGGTAGTGCAAGGAGTTGTCATTGCTTGCAGAGGGGGGTTGTCTCGTTGTGTAGATTTTCCCTTGTGATGTCTCTTCTGCTTGAAGAGGGATTCTCCCTTGTGATGTCGCCATTGTTGGCGTTTTCCTTGTTGTTGTGTGTCTGTTTGTAGAGGGGTTTTCCCTTGTGGTGTTGCCTATTTGTAGGGGGGATTCCTATGTGTCGTTGTCCGAGTTTGTAGAGGGGTTCCGATGTGGTGTTGTCTCTATGTGTAGAGGGGTTTTCCCTTATGTTGTTGTCTCTGTTTGTAGAGTGGGGTCCCATATGGTGTTGCATGTTTGTAGGGGGGCGGGGGTTACCATGTGGTGTTGTCTCTGTTTGTAGAGGTTTTTTTTCTTTGTGGTGTTGTCTATGTTTGTAGACGGGTTTTCCTTTGTGATGTCGTCTCTGTTTTGTATAGGTTTTTTTTTTCTTTGTGGTGTTGTCTATGTTTGTAGACGGTTTTTCCTTTGTGATGTTGTCTCTGTTTTGTATAGGCGTTTTCCCTTTTGATGTTGTCTCTGTTTGTATAGGGGTTTTCCCTGTTGATGTTGTCTCTGTTTGTAGAGGGGTTTTCCCTTTTGATGTTGTCTCTGTTTGTAGAGGGGTTTTTACTTGTGGTGTTGTCTATGTTTGTAGACGGGTTTTCCTTTGTGATGTCGTCTCTGTTTTATATAGGGGTTTTTCCTGTTGATGTTGTCTCTGTTTGTAGAGGGGATTTCCCTTGTGGTGTTGTCTCTGTTTGTAGAGGGGATTTCCCTGTGGTGTGGTCTCTGTTTGTAGAGGGGTTTTTCCTTGTGGTGTTGTCTCTGTGTGTAGAGGGGATTTTCCTTGTAGTGTTGTCATTGTTTGTAGAGGGGTTTTCCCTTGTGGTGTTGTCTCTGTTTGTAGAGGGGTTTTTCCTTGTGATGTTGTCTCTGTTTGTAGAGGGGTTTTTCCTTGTGATGTTGTACGACTTCTTTATTATAGTGTGTTGGTGATGCCGTATTTTTTCTTTTCATTTGCAACTAGTAACAACAATATCTTGTGCCTGTGGTGCAGTACGAAAAATATAGCGTGCAAACATTTTAAAATCATATAACACAATATTAGTTCCTCAGTGAAAGCCGCGGATTGTTAGGTGATTGAATGCAGGACATCGAAATTCGAATCTTCAAAGTAAATCACCAAATCAAGGTGCATATTTTAATTAATTTCATACAAATTAAATGATTATCTATTTTTTTTAAAATTATGCTGTAAAAAACGTTCCTATTGCAAAATTAACATGCATATGTAGGTGAGAGAATTACGCGACGAACATTTAATGTAATCATATACATAACATCATGAGATAAACCACGCCACTAAGTACTTGTGAATGTTTTTATTTCCCTTGTATCACATTTCTCAATAAACGCTATCTGATAACATAAAAATGGCTTTAAAATATGACCATTAACACCCTGAACATCTATTAACGGCAGCACTTTGTGTAAAATATATACCCTAATTATAACCGACTTTATAAAGGGCGTTAATGAAGTTCGTGATTAGTAATTAGACTCTAAAAGTTCATACAGACATCTCGTTTATGGTAACATCGGTGTAGCGATTTAATTGTTTTTTGTGAACGTTTTGTATACATATCTGCGTGGCGGTATACGGCGTTCTCTGGCCCAGTACTGGGTACTGACCTGGTCCCGGATGGTGTGTGATCAATGGGGCTAAGGGTTCTCCCAGACACCCGTCCAAACCTTGGTAAACAAGTCGTTTGTCACCGTGTATACTCATTGTCATGTGGTAAATCGACCGTTTTAAAACAAAAGATAACTTCAAAGTCTAATATTCAATAACGACAAAAAGCTTGGCGGAAATATCTCACAAATATGTAAACGACATTTGACCCTCTGCCACATAAACTTGTTAGGTGTATGAGCCAATTTTCCGCGTTGAACGTTCTAGGTGGCCCGAACGGAAAATCACGACACCTTTAAAACAAAGACATCATCTATACAGGCTATCATAATGGAACCTGACCCCTAGGGACCTGTCAAACTCTTTCCCGTGTAATTGGTGAAGGTGGGTGAGAGTGTGATCCCGAAGGGACAAACTAACAACACCTGTAGATCCTCAGTAGATATAACACAGCTATCTAAGTGAACTGTCATGATAGGGACTCCTTATGTAACTATGGATACCCTAACTCTGTATACAGAATATTTATCTTACTGTACGGTTAACATTCCTAACAGAATATAAATGTCCGTGTTATTTCTGTAGTGCGTACACTATCGATAATTTCAATCATTCAGATTTCCTGATTAAAAATCACTAAGTCGGATCATACATCGTATGAAAAACAACAAAATACACAAAAAAAATATCACTGGTGGGCAATGTTTGAAAATGCATTAAAACAGAAAATATACAATAGTGTTAGCTCTCCTCATTAGGTATGAAATATGAATTATGTTTGTCATTCACAACCCGTATGTAATGTGGCACACCTTAGCGTAGACTCATGACAATATTTCAGAGTTGACATGCTACTGACATCTAGAAC
This sequence comes from Pecten maximus, assembly GCF_902652985.1. Taxonomy (NCBI): domain Eukaryota; kingdom Metazoa; phylum Mollusca; class Bivalvia; order Pectinida; family Pectinidae; genus Pecten; species Pecten maximus. The sequence goes on along the minus strand of NC_047021.1, from coordinate 28,182,068 downwards.
AAAGGATTTTAAAACATATGCGACACAGACACTTGGCAAAATATTATAGCATTAAATACATCAATAGCCTTGCTGGGTGCGACTTTTTTCTATTGTAATTAAATACTACCGAGGTATAGACGTTTCTGTATAACTTAAGGCTGAGTCATGCTGTGGTAAAATGCATTTCACAACAATGTGTTCATACATCTATTTATACAATCAGTGTTAGTAGAAACAAAACAAACATAAATACACATCACATGCTAGATAGAAGTCGGTGCAATCGTGATAAATAATCTAAAATGAGAAATTTGACAGTTGGTACAGTTCTTATTCGTGTTTTGTTAACGGTAAATGACTATGTATTCCGGGAGACTCTGTAGTCAGATCAAAGCGACATAAGTACGGATGTAGAGAATGTATAATATTTAAATTAGGATAGGCATTAATTATATAATAAACGTCTAAGAAAATCCAAAAGAAATCAAAAATGATATTTTGAACGCAAACGGTATTCTTAAGAGCTAAACACAGAGTAATACAATTTTCTAAAATATCTCGGAGTATACAAAGTATAACTATTAAACTATTGTTTTAACAAATATAAGACCCCTCGCGCGCTTCCATCCGAGCCAACAAGCGTGATTAATATAAGTTAATATAACTTGTTTCGCAATTGTTGTAAAATAAATAAAGTTTACAACAATTGTGATTTTATGTTTTTATAATGTTGTCATTATGTTAAGATGGCGCTGTTAATACCCCAGGTTATGTGTATCTGAGTTAACTGTACTGTATTGCTCTCTGAATCTTTCGTTGATATATACTGTACATGTAAAACCTTCAATTGTTTGGTACTGATATTAACCATTAGCCTTGAATATAGCTTGATATACTATACTCTGATATAAACAGAGACACCAGTCTTGTAAGAAAACTAAGTATGTCCCCGCGGGTTACATAATTATTAACTTATCAACCCAAAAGCAAACCATTAAAATGTATATCGCAGTGAGTGACAGTAAAAAAGACAATGACTGTACTTGATTATGGCACTTTATCCTCGGCACGCGCTCTCTTATCGGTCTATATATACGGACAGACACAGACCACAAATCTCACCGCTATCTACACACTCGCTATTGTGTACATGTTCAAAAATGTAGATAAACTCAATCAGATATGTTTAGTTTAACAATTTAACACTCCACGAAAAATTATCACCAAATAAAATTATCTGTGTTTATTAGCACAAGATCCTTTTGAAGTAATCAATTTTATGTTCCATGAAGTAGACTGGTAACATCGCTATATACAGTCGATAAACTCGCGTGCTTTAAACACTGTTTCTAAACATATCGAAACCATCACATAAACAATCTAGCATTAAGATAAGCTGTATCTTAATTTTTATCAAACTGTCCCGAACAAGGCGGTCATTGCTGGCCAGATACTTTCAACACGTTACCCGAGCTTGTTTTTATAAGCGCCACACATATCGTTGAGTTTCGAAGCAGGCATGTGAAAATTGGAAGGTATGACCACAAGAAAGATCTATATCTGAGGCGTATTGTGTAGGAGATCTTGTCGTCTTGGACCTCCATTACAATGTATTATGCGAGTGTTAGCATTCATTTTCTACCTCACAATTTAATACAATACAAAATTACGATTGTGTGATTTATGGCGAAGAAAGTACTCTACTGTTCCTAAGTCACTTTCCCATGACGTTACAAGTCTGCCCTGTCGAAAGTCTAATCGTTGATCAGGACACTATTTATTTTCTGTGCCATTTAAATCTGTATCTATATCTGCATTAAATGAGTATAATCATATGACGGCACTGGTTGTATCCATTGTATATGTTTATTTTAGGCAGACAATTACTATATATGAGTGTGTAAGTATTAACCTACTTACCAGGTCAACAAAAGTAACTTCAAATTTTCAGGGAAAATCATCTTAAAGGTTAAACCATTAAAGAGCATATGGGTTGACCTATTTAATGGATGTTGTGTGCTTTGTTTTGCTGTTTCTCGGTTTTCGCATCAACTTCCTGCATCGTTTCATTGCATTCTTCTATTTTTTTTTTTTACTAAATCAACATATCTAAATATCGCATGCTGAAGCAGTTATTTAAAAAGAGGTTACCCCCTAACCAGGTTATTGCCTATTAGGTAAGTTATATAATGCCGACCAGAGTTTACATACTTGCTAGTGAACCTTTCAATTACTAAACACGTGGTTTACAGGTTTACATTCACGCACAACAGGATCTCATAATTCGAACGTCTAGTTAACTTAGCCACCTGCTCATCTGAACTATAATTTTATCATTTTCGAAGCGTTTGAACTGCACAAAAGTAACTTTAAATAAAAAGTTTTGAAAAAGAACGAAATCGCACAAAAGTTTGCAAATTACATGTATATATTTAAATAAAGCCATTTCTGATTCAGAACCTACATTGAATGGCTCAGTCAAGCTTACATGGCCATAGACTAACCGATCCTCGTTGTACATTTATCAACAATACTATAATTAAAATATTATCAATATAAATCTCGCTTTGATAGATAATTTACCTCAACGTCGGACATCTGTTCGTCAATTTAACTCCTCTTGGTTTGTGTCCATTTGGGTAAAGATTATTATTCAGATTTAAATTTAATAAAAATAAAGAAAAAAAAGCTATGTTGATAAATTTGTCATGTTATATGCTAGTATATTCTTAACCAGTTTGATAAATTTGTCAGTGATTAACACATTCTTAGAGTAGCGGCTTGACTTCTCTGGTTATAGGGGACATTTCGTGCAAAGAGTGACATCGAGTGCAAACAAATATATACGAACTCGTACACAGCCATCTGTTAGTATATGTTAGTGTTATAATGGAAACGTTTTAATATATGTACTATCTATAGCTGTCCATCTCGACAGTGTCATCAGTAATAACTGTAGTGAGTGTGCTGCTAACGGGCCAAGGCTTTAAACCTGTAAATGGTACCCGATATAAAGTACAGGAGAGATGACATGATACCACAGAGTGGTCTCGTCGAGAGCTTTATGATTATGTGTTTGAATAATTATGTCACGTAAAATAAAATATAAATCAGACACTCTGAAATGTGAACAACACATTTTATTGTAGAAATGCCGGCGATATTTCAATAAGAGTGCGAATTATTCTTTGTATAGGATAATATTAATTCAAAGATTCGGATCAGGAAGGAGTAAAAAGCCATCTGGTTATTTCGGTAGATTATTCTGTCGAGTTAATGTGTACGTATGCTACAGACTAATAGATCTATATCCTAGCAAATCTATTTCGTTTTTATGTCACTTTTGAGGTAACAAGACGAAGGAAAAGACATTTGGTGTTCATATTTTAACACTTTCATAACATCATTCTTGAATTAGAAGACATTCATTTGTAATTATAGATTGTAAGGGATTCGCCATTTCAATAAACCGTGGGTCAAGCAGTTTAATTAACATCAGATTTCCTTTAGACACTATGAACGTTCACACGCATATATTTAATACTATCTACAACATGAACATCCTAACAGCCGGGTTACTATAATTTGAAGAAGGGTTTTGTCAGATCTACTTTCAAATAATTGTGTTTATGCAGCAGTGATAGCATTATAAGTACACTACTTAACCCTGGACCTGAATCATTAGGTACATCATCTATGATCACCACAATTGCTCTTTACTGTATAAGAGCCTATGCGGGACAGTTGATACGCTGTGGGAGGAAGCCTATCCACACAATATGTGCGCATACGTGTTACATAACTTCGTCATTTACGAAAAATGTATAGAATTCAGATCTTTTAGCATTTTTTTCTTTATTTTTTCTTCTGTTTAAAACCTATTAACTAATAACACGACTATTTCATAACTTTATATAACATTTGCTAATAATGTTTTTCTATCAAAAAACTCTCACTTAATATCCGTGTGCAAAAATGTCAATAATTGATTTATTTTTGCCGTTGATATATATTTAAATTAATGCTTGATACATAGACGATATGCAATAACTATAGAATTAATAATAGTACTTCATAAAAATATCTCGGGAAAAATAAAAAATATTCAGAAAGATGCTGATTACTAAAACGTTTTTCCTCAGAAGAATTTTCAATTTTCATTGTTTCAATAAATAAAAAAATCTCATTTTAATATTATTGACAAACTGCACATCATTTCTGATCTACTTTAAAAGCAAAACTACATAAATATGCAAGCTGTAGCGTGTATTACGGTACGTTAAAACATTGAATTTAAACTTGAGACTCAACATTAGCAAGTACAACAATAATATATCTTATTAAGTAGAAGTAAGTCTCGCCTGTGCGTCTTTAATACATCCGTTATAAGATTTTTACAAAGATATTTAGGAAATATTAACGGTAAAGATGTAATTCGCTTCTCTGTCATACTTAGGAATGAAAATATGAACATTTATTTGCACCAGATTAAACATATTTCACCAAATAAGATCGTCGTGTGTTATTTTTTAACAAATGCTTGCTTAACATGTAAAGGAGGAGTGCTAATTTGAGCCCTCTGGTAGCAATTACCGATAGGTGTAATTATTATCGTTGTCATTTTTGTATATAAATACCTTTAAGTTAGGTGGTCATGCTATGACATAAAGTTAAGACATTGAAATAAGTTGAGCGTTAAAAATTGGTTAACAAAAGTTCCGAAAAAATATTATCCTGCATCCTTTCAGTAATATTTAGTAGTGTAAATACAATAAAAATCCTTGGAATGAAATATTTGCTGTAGTATATTTGTGTTTAAGGATACCATGCTTCGACATTGTTTGTGAGAGATTTGACTAATGTATGCCGTAAAATATGTGTTGGTACCTGAGTGAATTAGCACGGTATTGTGACTTATGAAAAAAATACAAAAACGAAAAATACATTTCTGACGTCGTTAGAAAGCCATAAGACCGGTTTAAGATATTTTGATGGATAAAAATAGGTGAAACTTTCTCTCCCGTGGGACCGTTATACGTTAGGTACTTTTCGTCCACCATGAATTTGGGTGTCATTAGTTTGCCTTCGTACAAAGACGAGTAGTTGGTGTCTGTGGGCCGGAGACCGAGGGGGGTCGCAGTGCAGCAGGTGCTCTCCTCCATGTTGGGTATGAGAATATAATTAGAGCTCCCCCGCCTTTTGATATTTAATTGCTCTGGGTGTCGTGACGTGGGAATAGCTGTACATCAAAGTCTGTGGTACAGTAAGTACTTCGCACTGGCTAGATTCTCTCAGGGTGCCACCGACCAAACTATGTGAAGCCACCTATTTGTTTACGGAGAGTAAAACAATAACATACGGAAAGACCTGCAGCGTGTGAAGCATGATAAGCTTACAGTCATACATACTATAGTCACCAGCGACATTGTGAACTGTTGGTTACAGTATTCAAATACAAGCAGTGATACTTATTTATCGACACAGCCAAACATTTGTGTTGTATTGTTGATATAGTCTTCTATAAACATGTCTACCATGTTGTTTGTTTATATAGCCGATTACAAAGCTACAATTTGGTTTGTTGACAGTCAATACATACATTTTGATTATTTTGAAATCAAAGTATGCTTTTTAAAATGGTCTAACTTTTTTTCATAGATTCAGTTCAAATTTGTCCCATGTATTGACAATGTGAGATGCTTTTTTACATTTTACCTCGATTTATTTTTGGGATATTATCAAAAATTCTCCGGATAAATGAGTTGACATTGTAAAGACATTTGCATTTTACATGGGTATGGTATCAATTGTGTATAACATGGAAGAGTATGTCACATATATCGTTCATGTCATGATATCTGAAGTCGCTGAATGAAAATTGCACGGACAACATTATCTAAAATAAAACGGAATTGATTATAGCAAAAAATGTTCTTGCATACGGATTGTGCGTTGAAACACCTTTCACGTACCACTATACATCAGTAAGCCTACACATTTTAAATGCATCAATGTATGACAAGAAAAGCTAACAAAGCTTTATTTGAACATGTTCTAACTATCCCCGAGTGACCACTGCCGTTTTATGTTCTTTGATGATCGAGAATACACCAAACAGAACCCCCTACAGTACGAGAGTTGTAACCACGATTTCCCACTGGTCCACCGACGAGAACGGACGGCAGTAATACATACAGAAATTTATAGTCCATTATACGATTTTAAACCACTTTTATTAACTGCCACTAGCTATATTGAATCATTGTGGTTGTATGCAAAACTTAAGATTCACATTAATTTCAGAAAGTCGTGCACGCTGAGTTGATACTGGTTACAAGGGATACTGCGATGTTATATTAAAAACTGCATTGAGTTGAAACTTCATTCATATAAATCTCTTGCTAATTGTCTTTTTTTTTTTTTTAAATAATGTTGGAATTTAATACTGTGTTGCGCGTTTTTAACCTATATTGAAAACAAACAAATGTAGCATAATTAATTCATATTTTGGATATTTTAATGTGTGTTTATGGCAAAATAAAAAAAAAATCTTATATTATTGCGTGAACATTTCAGCTGATACAGGTATTAATGTACTCTAAAAACCAAATATTGCTATATTCCTGATATGTATGTAAGATATCCTGATTTATCTACAATAACGTGTAACGTGACTTATCTGATTCCTACACCACCTGACGTGTGCCAGCTGAGCAGCAATTTGTGTTTTATTCATAGCTGACATTTCGTCTTAGTTGTGTACAATTTATGCCAAATCTAGATAGCATAAGACTGATTTTAGACAACTGGACATGTCAGACGTTATTTAGTTATACATTTCAATGTGAAAATCGTCAGAGTTAAAAGTAAGTGAACAAGCTGCTTTTCGATGCAGAATTAATGCAAATATAAGTATGTTCCCGAAAGAAAAGAATGCTTGACCTGAACATTCTTTGAAACCATATGCATTGACATTATCTCAGGAACAAAGGGATTTGGAAATTCAGGATGCTATACCAGGATCATACTGTTTTACGTATGTTTAAGAAGGAGAAGAGACTGACCCACTAAACTAATCTACAATGACAGTAGCTCTTAAAGACAATATGATTGCCATCTTGATATCAAAACGATAATTTTCCATTTGTTTGCTCTCAAGCATAAGCCTATTCATCTGTGAGAGAATAGAATGGTTATCTGTACTTACGAAAGCCCCGCATTAAGATGTTGACCGATTCTATGAATATCGAGCGCCATTATCAGTAGATACATAACTAGTTCCTTCAGACGCTACACTTGTTGCTGTTATCTCGCCCTTACATCAAGCGTTTGATTGACTTTTGTCCTTGTGAATTGCAATGCATTTCTCTCCTACTTAATACGGGCTAAGATGTGCCCTTGAATAGAATTTTTGTCTCTGCATTATGCATGAATGGACAAGAGGCTAATTTTGTTTGCTAATATGTTCTAATAACAAAACAGAAATATTTTCAGCTATGTTTCAAATTTCATCGCCAATATTTGATTGCTTTTACAAGATAGACGAGAGATATGAAGTGTTTAATACCGGAAGGAGCATTTACCGACGATCGAATTTCACCCCCGTATGTTGAGTTTACTGGTTGTTACATACTGTATTAGAAAACAAAACATGCATGTATGAGAGTGTGTTATCTTTTTTTTTCTTTTTTTGTGTTCCTACGATTTTTCACCAGCTTATTGTAAACGGGACAGTACATGGCGACTGTATCTACATATGGATGTTTACATCTCAAAACCACAAGACGACAGCATGTCATACCCTTATTTATTTGCACATCAAGCGATTAAAAACTTAATGCTGACCAAGCTTCTAAAATAACTACCAATCCGACAGATAGATCACCGTGACCACGCATGTTAAGAACATCAGGGAGATCTCTCCGAGTTGTCTGTTGGGAGATCATCTTTCGATTCTTTGTGTCATCGAATGTTGCCTCGTTCTATTCACATTTATTACTTACATAAACTCTAGTACCGATTCTTGATTTGGAGAGAAACATTGGTTTGTTTTTGTTTAACGTCCTATTAACAGCCAGGGTCATTTAAGGACGTGCCATGTGTTGGAGGTGGAGGAAAGCCTGAGTACCCGGAGAAAAACCACCGGCCTACGGTCAGTAGCTGGCAACTACCCCACGTAGGTTTCGAACTCGCAACCCAGAGGTGGAGGGCTAGTGTTAAAGTGTCGGGGCACCTTACCCACTCGGCCACCGCGGCCCCTGGAGATACATCAAACAAATGATAAGATGGAAAGACGGATAAAGATATAGACAAAAAAAACAAACCATAAATGTTACTTTTTAAAATACAAAGAAAAATGTACTGCTAAATCAAGCAAACTGTGTCTGATTCCGATGTAAAGATTTGGTATCTAATGCAAGACTAAAGCATATTATATGCAGTGTAAGATGAATGAAACTAAATCCAGGAAGTTTTCTGACTTTATTCTGAATTCGAAACGGAATATTGACGATCTTATAACACAACAGTCTAACGGGTAGTTTTATGCTTTAGAGGAAACAAGCAAATGGAATTACACTGTACCGTCATTTTTGCGTGAATGCATGGTGGCATGCTATTGTTCTGTGTGGCGACACCATGTATAATGTTACACCTGTTACAAATCGTTATGCAATGCTATCAATGGTGATATCATATCCCATACTATATGATGAGTGCTGACACAGATGATACAAAGTGACTTATAAAAACGCTCGTATTCGCATTATTTATATTACCAGGAAGTTAAAACACAAAACGGGCGTTTATTACATATTTTACCTCATTATGATTCTCGTCATTATTAGTTTATGGTGTATCGCTATATCATCACACTGTGCGGGTGGTCTGGTGGCTCAGTGGGTAGCGTACTCGCCTAGCACTTAGTCGACCGGGGTTTGATTCCCTGATTGGATGTTCCAGAATGTCTTTTTGTACTCCCAGATAAAGACCCCTCTGTACAGTTCCATCAAGACAAATAAGAGTGAATCAAATATAAATCGACAAACCTTGCTTCAAAAATAATATTACGTTATTCTGAAAGGAATGGTATTATCTTCAAAACAAGTTCACATTCAGGGTGTAATGAATATGAAAAGCAGACAATAATTTCTGTACCTTCTGTGCGATGATTTCAGACTGCTTGGAATATTGCCCTAAGCGATTTGCCGTTGTCCTACATAACACGTCTATATTCTCATGAAGACAACGTTTCAAAACATTCCAGGCACTTCATGTTCCTTTAAAAATTGTTGGTACATTTTTGAACTTGCGAAATCTGCTGTTCCAAATAATATAGATTTCATAATAACTTTGAACGCGCTGAAATTTAAGATCGCCAAATAAAATACCTTTACAGAATATGGTCAAATACAAATATTTGATTTATGAACAATATCCGGAGGTTCCAATTGCTTGGTAACAAGTATTCCCCCTTTGTAAGTGCGTTGTTGGTGTCTCCTTTTCACAGTTATGGCGTCATTTTGGTCACTCGAGAGATGGTATTTGCTATTCGACAATACCCCCAACTATCTGATAGGCTTATGAAAGGAAATTTCAATGCAATAAAATTCGATCCATTGACATTGTCTTTATCTGTATACCGCACATATTTAAAAATAAATATGATTGCTATATATATATATATATATATTTATCATTTATTATTAGTCACATATACATATTTCATTAATATGACATGTAACATTTGATTTAAGAGACCATTAATTAATTCGACAAATAAATTCTCAATTTTGTCGATTCATTACAGAAAATGTAAATTTTTGCGATGAATGCATGTGATATATTGATAACTACGTAATATCGTATTCAGATGATATTTCGTGAAAGGGCGATTTAACATGTTTAAGACATGCATATATGAATAACACGTAATAGTAACACCAAGTAACTGACCCTGGTGCGATTTCATTCGACATTTTGTACTGAAGTATGAGTAGAAGATGAGGGTAGTTGTCGTAGACATAGGTAATCGGAGCAAGATTAAAGTGTTAAAACACTGTAAACTTCACATACATATGATCACCTCTCTGTATAAATGTCGGATATAAGACACGTGATATCGACATCTGCTATACCCGTATATGACGTGTCGTGCTGTCGGCGGGCACTCCACTCGTGAGGTCACGTGGTACACATGGTCACAGATGTCTGTCTTGTTAACAGCTCCATCAGACAGGGTGTATAATGTATGCATCAGATTGATCTTCATTAAAAACCCATTTCCAAGCCAAACATCAAACGGTATGTTCCGGTAGGAAATATAGATGCTGAGCTTTATTTGGTATTATCGCGAAAAATCAACATACTAAACTGCAAGGCTGCTGTATCTATAACAAGTAGCCATAACAGGTTCGTAACGTCGGGAAAATTACATTACCGCGTTTCGGTGAAATATTTTGTATGTTTAGAAGGTAATGCTTTAGTAAACGAAAACAAAATGTATACTTTACCTATCGAGTTATGTTTATCGTGTGTATTTCAAACGATTCTGAATAGAACAATTGTCATTCATGTGAAGTTTCATCATTCAAATATTCCAATTAATCTTATCAATCAAATAATTAGCAAAATTATCTGGCAAGCCAATTATAAAGTTTACAGGCAAGGTAGATACCAATGTTACTTGGCAAACAATCACAACGTTACTAGGCAAACATTTACACATTACTAGGCAAACATTTACACATTACTAGGCAAAAGAATTACACCGTTACTATGCAAACAATTACAACGCTACTATGCAAACAATTACACTGTTACTAGGCAAACAATCACAACGTTACTAGGCAAACATTTACAACGTTACTTGGCAAATATTTACAACGTTACTAGGCAAAAGAATTACACCGCAACTATGCTAACAATTACAACGTTACTTGGTAAACATTTACAACGTTACCAGGCAAACCATTACAACGTTACTATACAAACCATTACAATGCTACTAGACAAACCATTACAACGTTACTAGACAAACAATTACAACGTTACTAGACAAACCGTTACAACGTTACTAGACAACCATTACAACGTAACCAGGCAAACCGTTACAACGTTACAAGTTAAACCATTAAAACGTTACTAGACAAACAATTACAACGCTACTAGACAAACCATTACAACGTTACCAGACAACCATTACAACGTTACTAGACAAACCATTACAACGTTACTAGTTAAACCATTACAACTTTACTAGACAAACCATTACAACGTTACTAGACAAACAATTACAACGCTACTAGACAAACCATTACAACGTTACCAGACAACCATTACAACGTTACTAGACAAACCATTACAACGCTACTAGACAAACCATTACAACGTTACTAGACAAACCATTACAACGTTACTAGACAAACAATTACAACGCTACTAGACAAACCATTACAACGTTACCAGACAACCATTACAACGTTACTAGACAAACCATTACAACGTTACTAGGTAAACCATTACAACGTTACTATACAAACCATTACAACGTTACTAGACAAACCATTACAACGTTACTAGACAAACCATTACAACGTTACTAGACAAACCATTACAACGTTACTATGCAAACCGTTAAAACGTTACTAGGTAAACCATTACAACGTTACTAGGCAAACCATTACAACGTTACTAGACAAACAATTGCAACGTTACTAGGTAAACCATTACAACGTTACTAGACAAACAATTGCAACGTCATTAGGCAAATCGTTACAACGTTAGCAGGCAAACCGTTACAACGTTACCAGGCAAACCAAAATGCCCATTCTATAACACTGTATAACGTTATCACACAAACCAGAACAATGTTACCAGACAAAACAAAAGTAAACTTCCCGACTGAAACAAAAACAAAAATTCGATTTCTCGCCCAAATCTACTTTTTTTTTAAAACCAAACCGACGATTGCAATTTAACCATTATCTTCCTTTATCAAACTCCAGTATCAACCTGATATCTACATTTTCTGAATATTTTTCCAAATTATTTTCATAGTTCATATTAAATAATTTCACATGAAAGGCAGATAGTGTAGAAAGATTGCCTTTAAAATAAGACACATGAACGATTGATCTACCTTTGCTGCACATTTAGCTTACCTTAAATCAAGAATATGCAATGTCTTTTTTTCACTCTCACTTATAAATAGATAGATTTGTTACATTGCATATTTTACCTAGAAAATCCTTTCTATTTGATAATTGTTTTGCTTTTTCGCCGATTCCCGATATAACATGTTTTATTGTTTGTGATATGCTATATCACAAACATGTGTTAACTTACCTGCATCTTCTGTCAGCTGTGACATAGGGTCAAAGAGTAAAGAACTAAGTTTAGTGTATTTTCAGGGTCATATATGTAACAGCTACCCTCATCGTACTCATTTACATTAGACAAGGCCATCACCAATTTAAGACATATTGATAAAACCTATAATTAGAGTCTAATGGAAACGGAAAAATAACTTGTCACATGATAAATAAAATGAAATATGACTCAATGAGTCAATGAACCGGAGCTATGTAATAAGCAGCAGTGCATGAAGAAGCAATGAGTCAAATATGACAGTGATTGAGTCACAAAATAAGACGCTAAATATCGATCGTCATGATCAGATAACTTATTATAAATTTAATAAAACATAATCAATTATATTTGATTCACCTTAAAATCAGGCAGTCAGGACACGTTACATTGTAAGCTATGAGGATGCTAATGAACACTGTTTGTTAGATGTCTGGTGATGTCTTCCTCGACATAAGCAACATATCTTTAATGAATTGGAAGTAGAGGACATTATTATACTAGGGAAATGAGGTGTGATGATGGATGGTCCTGTTGCCATTAACCTGTACACAGTACGGCCATAGGCTAACACAACAACATTATTTGTTTATTATGATTGTATAGGCCATGGAAAACTTAGAAAAAAAACAGCTTTTCTATAGCATGAAGAGTAAAAGCAATTGGTACGCAAGTCAGTGAATGATAATTATATTGTTTTGTTACTATTTTACTGACAAGAATTTGCATTCTGTTTACATGCTGAAAAATTTGGAACCACAAATTATACAGGACTGAATGAATATGAATATAAATGTTAGAGTATAACAGATTCCTAAATATTCAAAGTTGCTTTTCACAGAGTTTCCATAATTTGTAATTTCGATGTAATTATAATATAACTATATCAATTATGTTTATAAAATCTAAAACATGATCTTCTATAATCTGTTAATATTAATTTATCACTAACACTAACGTACGCTCCTGTATGAACGTTTAATATTAACATATTATTAACCTTATCGTATGGTCCAGTATTAACTCTCAGTGTTAAAGGATTATTAAATCTAGCACATGGTCATGTAGGAATGATTATGAGCCACTGACAATAACGTATGATCCTATATGAACGTACACTGCCAATTGATAATTAAATTAGTGCATGACCATCTGTATACTCATGGTGTTAATGAATTGTTAAAACTAATGTTTGCTCGTGCATGAGCACATCATACCAACTGCACGTTCATGTATTAACTCAAGGAGTTGATGGGTCATTACAACTAACGTATGTCCGGCGGGATCCTGTATGAACTTTTAGTGTTAATGGCTTGCTAAAACTTAGCATAGTCCTGTATGAAGTGATGGTATTAATGGATCATTGAATGACCACATGGTCTGGTCCTGCATGACGTTATTTTGTTTTAAAGTTATTAAAACTACTTCATGAATGATCTTAGACTTTGTTGATGGATACAATCACAGTACAGGTATCATGCATCAATTAATTGTGCTGATATTCACTTTAAACAACAAACATTCATTAGTGGGTACAATGCTGCATTTCTCTACACACCTTATTTGTAGATGCAGATTGAGCTGTCATAAATGTAACCAATGGGGTTGTTTACCTGGCCTTAAGCCGACTAATGCAATGACGCGAAGGCTAAGGGTCCTGATCCGATCGTGCAACTGTTATCAATAGCACCGCTTCCGTCACATAAGAGAATAAAATATAAGATCATCTCGTGAGAGACCTAATGAGCAAATGTATTGGTCAATAACACCAGATTTTAGTGCCTCGTGTCATTACATTTACGTTAGGTAATAATTTCGTATTTTAAGAAATTCTCTAATGAAAACAATTTCCCCTTCATCCCAACGGGAGCATGTTTCGCGGCCGATATCACGTGTGTTGATATATAGGGGGACGCGGGATTTCACAGATCTTCCTGATACATCGACCATTGATCTGATGAATTTAATTGATGGACTGCATTTCGACAGAATGCACAGGACAACATTCTGTATGGTAGTATCTGAATCTAAAATCTTATATTCAGCAAATGACACTAATGGTTCGCAACGCACGGTTTGGCATGGTTTTCAATAATATTTTAAGAACCCAGGACAAGAATTCAGATAAATTGAAAAATATTTTTGATTTAGATCGATGTCTATAGTGTTAAGATAATTTCATTTTAATTTTCACAAATCAAGTCAGGTGTTCATTGATATCCTTACAATAATGCTGACTTTTCATCAAGTTCCAAGTTTAATTTCCTTTATTATATCATTAAAAAGTTTGAACGAGGACTCTAATAAAGACAGAGGTAGCTACATTGTCTACTGACAGGAAACACGTTAAAATCCTCGTTAAGGAATATTACGAGAACAGCTATTTCAGAAAGGCTGTCTATGTAACTAAACAGCGATCGTGCTGTTAATGAATCGTGCTAGCAAAGTCGTTATGTCCCTGTCTTTATTAGTGTTGGGCTTTATAGCGACAATAACGAGTTCGTTGCAGGAATCTGTATTCCGTAATTAACTGTTTTGCAACCATTTCCGTTTCACAGAAATGCCAGTGTTATATTAATTAAACTAGCTGGTAAAGCAAGTTTGCAAATATTTTGATGTTCTTGATGTCGCATATGAAAAGGACATACGTTTTATTAGTAAACTTATTGGATCTGTTGATTGATACAAATGGCACCAATCCACTTGTTATGACCTCGCTTAAACTAGCTATCCATATTCTTGCCATCACTATTGTTTAAACTCTTATGTGTCTATTATCTATCTGTCATGTTGTCATCGTATATTACATGTTTGATGAGAGTTCAATGGCGTTCGAATGTAATATTAATGAAGACAAACTGTATCCCATATTGGAGCTTGCATTAACTAATCAGTTCAACAGAATCGTTGAAAACATGTATGTCTTCTTTACGGCAGAATAATCTCACTAGATCAGACCAACAATTTCAGCTTTAACAGACATTTTCTAAGAATTCAATTAAACGGCCTTTACATCATATCAATGTAATATATTATGTTAAAACTATGCATCCGGAGAATTATTTAATGCGTATGTTTATTGTTTTGCATAAGTATATATCTTCCCTTGCACGGTCCTAATATTGGTGTAAAATATAAAACTTTTTAATGAACCAACTTGACTTTCTGGTTTCCTACAGCTAGTAACCAATCTTCTAATCTATGTTTTAATACACACGGTAAAGAACGCCATTCAAACTTCTTACTGGTATCTGTAGTCATTTTAATATTATGAATTAATCCTTGTTCTAATAAATACGGAAATCGATAAATTATGATTTTATTCACAATATATGTGTTTGCTGTTGCCTCGTGATGTTTACATACGAAGGATATGTATTTTATACTTTATACATGGTATATATATCGATTGAATTGAGTATTGAGTTTATCATTTTAGGTAAAAAATTACGCTTTAAATGAATATTACAATATTCATAACCTCTCCAGATTAACAAATATAAAAACAAACCAAAGTATTGCCTTTTATAGTTGACTAACCAAAATGACTAAGAAGTGATACACTTTCTGTTTGTTAGTTGTGTGCAAAGGTATAATTGAACGATATTTTGCTTCTATCGTCAAATATCAAAGTTTAGTTTCATAATGCTGAGAAGACTGGAATCTGTCTCTAGGATACCAAAATTGATTTTAAAAAGTAGCTTTACCATTACTACTTTGGTCTCTAGAATATCAATATTAACTTTAAAAAAGTAGCTGTACCATTACTACTTTGGTCTCTAGAATATCAAAATTGATTTTAAAAAGTAGCTTTACCATTAAAATTTTGGACTCTAGAATACGCCTCATTCAAACTTGGTAGAGATAATATGGTATTAGAGTTCTAAGAAGTCAAATTGAATATGTACACTACATTACAGAAGAGTAATTGGTATGAGTTTTTTCTTATTCTGTAGTTTTTATTGATGTCAATAAATAACAATGATTTACAGGTTTTTTGTGTTATTGAGATGTATATTTGCATTTATGAATATATGCAGTTTTTCATTTGTGTTTATCTTGTTAAAAAAAAAAAGATGAGGTAACTTTTTTAATGATCAAATAAACCGCTGGATTCGTATAAGTATTACATAATGTAGAGAGAACACATCAGTGATATCGACTATAAAAAACACTGTGTTTGGATACTAACTTCATTTTTTTTTTTACATTTTGACATTATTGTTTTTTATATTGTATGATAACGTATCACCTCATATTACAATCTATTTTATGCAGATTTGACGTAATTGCCCTGATAATATTTCTATTACATAAATAGTCAATACATCAACTCACCAATGTCATCCTGTATAATGAAACCATGGAGTGATACCCATTTACAGAACAGACCCTGCCAATATATGTACTGGCATTTTATAATAGATCATATAATTACATCATACCATACGTAATAGGGTATTTTCTATACAGTTTTGAGTTAATTTAGCACCGTTGAAAGTATTTAAGACAGGTCGATTAATCCATCTATCTTCTTTGTATATATTAAGGATATTAAACAACTGTTTTGAATACCTCTCTCTTTGACTCTGTTGTATATTGTATCACTATGTTAAGTATATTTAGCATATTTCTCAACTTTGGGATGACTTTTTTTATTTCATGTCTTTATAAACATTGTCCTTAAAGGATTGTGTCATATTTTGTCAATATTACCGTGTTGAAATATTCTAAATTCTGTCCTTATCATTGGCGCATGATACACTTTGTCAATGAGTGTTCGAGTTTGTTTTCACTTTACTTTTTCTTGCTTCTTTTTACAATGGTAAATTTTGTCCCCATACAATAATGTTATGTTCAAAGTTATTCCTGTTGTTGGTGTTGTGTTATTTTGTCATGTTTGTCCCAGGTGATGTAGTTTGTGTCCCTGTATGATGATGGTGTGGTACATGTATTTGTCATGTTTGTCCCTGGTGATGTAGTTTGTGTCCCTGTATGATGATGATGTGGTACATGTATTTGTCATGTTTGTCCCTGGTGATGTAGTTTGTGTCCCTGTGTGATGATGTAATATTTTGTCATTTTTTGTCACTGATGATGTATTTTGCGTCGATATAAGATGGTGATGTGGTATTTTGTCATGTTTGTTCCTGGTGATGTAGTTTTCGTCCCTGTATGATGATGGTGTGGCATTTTGTCATGTTTGTCCCAGGTGATGTATTTTGTGTCCCTGTGTGATGATGATGTAATATTTTGTCATTTTTTGTCCGTGATGATGTAGTTTGCGTCGATATAAGATGGTGATGTGGTATTTTGTCATGTTTGCTCCTGGTGATGTAGTTTTCGTCCTTGTGTGATGATGGTGTGGTATAGTTTGTCTTTAAATGAAGCGGTATATTTAGTCTGTTTCAGGATATTGATATCAACATTTTTAAAATATTTCTTTGTATTTATCTATTTCATCTATTTCGCTGTAATGATATGAACATTTAAGTCGCAAACGAAGAAGACATTGCTGTAATCTAAATGAAGAAAATCACCTTCGTGATGTAAAATTCCATCCTCGTAATTTCCTTAAAAAATAATACTGATTCATATCATGCCAAAACCATATCCATATTGATAGCTATTCAATAAGGCAAAATTCATAACTGTTTTGTCGTCATCTCCCGCGTCTGAATTTCAGTTAAATTTGTTTTATAAATTTAGTCCACTTACTCACTAATAGTGCTGCATTTTCGGAAGTTGTAATTATGGATTGAAAAAAAAGTGTTCTGGAAGCATTACCAAATGTTGAATGCATTATTATATATGAACCTCCGAAAGTTGACCTCCGTTCTCTAACAGTTAATGTGATTGGGGAAAAAAATGCATACCGTAGAAGCTACCAAGCTTGGCTGTAAATCTGTTACATATTACAGCTATATTTGTTAAATATTACAGATATAACTTTGATATATTACAGAAATACATGTTACACATTCCAGATACACTTGCGATATATTACAGATATACTTGTGATATATAATATATATACAATTCTGATATATAACATATATGATTTTGATATAATACATATATTCTGTTACATATTACATATATAGGTGTGATTTATTACAGATATATACTTGTTAGATATTACAGATATACTTAAGGCATAAGACAGATATGCTTGTGATTGATTACAGATTTGCTTGTTAAATATTACATATATAATTGTTAAATATGACAGATATGTTTGTGATTTATTACATATTTACTTGTAGAATATTACATATATAATTGTTAAATATTGCAGATATGTTTGTGATTTATTACAGATTTACTTGTGATATGTTACATTATATTAGATATATACATGTACTTCTGACGTATTGCAGATAAACTTGTGATACATTACAGATATAATGTGACATATAACAGATATACTTGTAATATACTATTACATCTATAACTTTTTAACAATAGGTTTTAACAATACCAGTCTTTATCGACAAGTTGAAAATGTTGACAATCATTTAGCTTGGTATAGTTTTGTATATATATTAGTATATTGCCTGTATTATCATAAATATCGTTACGTAATTAAGTTAATTTTATGAAATCTGTTTCGTTTTTAATGTTAACGTGATAAGCAAACTAGGGTGATATTGTATATAGTATCTGGACTGCTTTAGTGTGAAACACAAGTGATCGGACTAAAGAAGAATCGGGAATTGCGGAATATCGTGCTGCATATACTTAAGTCTACAGTTCCATGCACGGGTTCTTCTTCAAATCAAATAAAGCGAATAATCCGAGAACAATGTCGACAAAGGGGGACGAAATGGCGGTCATACATTACAGATATCTCATTTTGGTGTTTTAGATTGACGATTTCGTGTTGGGAAAGATTTATGATGTTGTAGTATCTACACAGCAGTAATAAAGCACATTCTGTCGTTAGAGTGTTTATATGTAACAAGTATGCGGTCGTCCTCCCTCTTCCATTGGGTCTGAATGTTTGGGAGGAGATGGTGCGTTATAAATCTGGTATATCCCAGACATACTGGACCTTTCAGATACATAAAGAGTTATTACTTTTATCGTAAACATAGCCTTATTGATAGCGGCATGGAATTCCAGTCCCCATTGGAATGTCTAGTTAAAGCAAACATTGCTAAGGATCATGCAACATAGCATTCCTATGTCTGAAGCAATATTACTAAAGATGGCTTTATTAAGTTTTGAGAACTTCTTATACATCAATTTTCAAAACATTCATTGTGACGTCATTCCATTGCCTAAGTTCATGTATGATATAACAATTGTCGTTAAAATGCATTCGAACACAGAGATGTAATAAGAACATTTTGCTTGTGTTTTTTTTTTTTTTTTTACTAACCTGAATATCTATTTTAAAATTTATTATTAGGATAATGTAATGCATTAGTAAATGATATTTTATACATTAGTAAATGGTATTTATTAGATTGTAGATGAAAGAGGCATTCACTAATACACTAAATCTAAATCATGGAGCATTAGTGTTCGAATATTCGTTCATCCATTACTACATCAATCTGAAATTAATTATTAACCCCAAATTTTATACATTGTGTAAAAGCTTTTTCGTTTTCGATAGAGAAAACTGTCCAAATTCAAATGTCGCATCCGGTAATTTCATTAGCTGAAAGGCGATTTAAGCTCACTCCGATTATGCATTTCGAGCATATGGCAAGGGTTGTAACTACGGGATGAGGAAATGTTAATTCCCTGATCCTATCACAGTAATCGTAACGTTATAGGTCATAAGTTGTTTGAAAGTTGTAGATATGGCGGGACTGACCCTCGAGAACGACAGCTATTTAGCATGGAGGGATTGGGAGGACAGATGAATTGTAGAATTAGTAGACAGACGATATTAAGATGAATAGGTAGATAGGTATGTGTATTAGAGCTATTTTCGCGCCTCGGACCAGGGTTTGCTTACAAATTATAGCGCCCGTCAGTGGAAAACCTCTCTGTATGGGTGTGAGGAGACAATAACGACGGATGGAGCGTCACAACTAACTGCCTTCCATCGCATTGAAGCATATGTAACCACAATAAGATCACAATCTCCACAGTCAAAATACTACATCTCATGGTGCTCTAGCATCCGCCGTCTCCATGACGCCGACCGGGGCCGTAATGTGACAGATACAGATGAAATCTCAAAATCTTGCAAAATAACAACCCGCATAATTAGTATTTGGCGCCCCCGAAGAGAGCGACTTACATTTTGCAATAGGGATTGTAATGGAATTATGTTGGAATTATATTCATCATAAAGAGATGAATTTATGTTCAATGTTCCGATGTTCAATTAAATAGAATTACTATATATATATGTGTGTGTGTCCAAGCGATGAGATTTTACACGACATCATAACCGAACCATGAATAGTATATAATATGTGAATGGAAAAAAAAAACAAAAAAAACGGCGGAATACAACATTCAGGAAATCAAATCATTTGACAGGAATACGTGTTATGACCATAGAAATATATACAGGGTCTCTGATAGAAAGCTTTGAGTGATAGCATGAGATAAAAGGCATATAAAATGTATATAATATAGATGATGTAGAGGCTAGATGTTAAATAAAACGCACGATTGTGTAAAAGAGAAATATTGATTTTATCAGAATGTCATAACCCTGCTATGAAATATCAATTCTCTCTCTATAAAACTTAGTGTGATAAGAAAAGGCCATACCAAAATAATAATAATAACAAAAAATAAAAACAAATGTTATTTTACACTGACTGTATACACATTATGTGATCTGTTTAATAAACTGTCAATAAAAAAAACTCTCCAGAGTTTTCAGTTAGTAGTTAATATATACAGAATTGACTGTTCCCATAGTGGTATACACAGTATGTGATATGTTTAATAAACTTTCAACAACAAAATGTCCATAAAGACTTTTTACGTTATATCCATAGGGAATTTATTATGTCCAGAATTGACTTTTGACATACTGTTACAGTTTTTCCTCATTCATGACAAACATTATTTTATTACTTTCCATGCTATATAAGCCGGTGTATAAACTTGTAGCACAGTATGCTGATTATGCAAAATGCACTTTTTAATGTAATTGTGAATTTCTCATTAAAATGTATAAAAGTGTCAACGTAGAGGGATGTGTCGTGTCTGTCATCAATTCAAAGTATTGTTCGTGAGTTAACGTACAGAATATTCAAAGCAGGGTAGTATAGAGTCATGTCAGGAACGCAGCACAACTGGCGAATGCGCTAGCAACTTGTATGGTCTAATGGGAAAGTCGTGTAACTCTCATGCATACCCGACGAAAGCGGCAAAGTGGGCAAATGTTCTTTACAATAAAAAATAACTTAAATATGAAAAGATTTTATTCATACATGTTAACGCTTATTTCAGACAGAATATTCTTTATCTAGGACTTTTTTTAAATCAGTTTCATTTTGTTCTCTGAAATATGTTAATTGATTGTGTACAATTAACATTCTGGCCGGAAATACAAATTGGTGTACATGTAATGATAAGTGTATCTCTAATACAGTATGAACAAATGACATATCTTGACTTAGTTGAAGTATAGAACCATTCATATTATACGCATTACTGTTGACGAATATATAGTAATCTTTTTTCAGAAGAAACTTAAAAAGAAGTACATATAAAGTAAGATTGCAGTGCTAACTGAATAAATACATATTTAGATCATTACAATGTATGAACACAAAGGTGTTGCTATCGGCATGGTTTTAAGAATGTCACTCCTTAGGAGTTAAACATTGAAATAATTATAACCTCATGTCTATTGTAAGTATAGTTTCAATTTTAGTTTGGATTAAATTCTTGTATCATAAATGATTAAAGTGTATTCTTGATATATAAAAATGTTTATATCGATAATTTTTCCATCGCATATTTTAGAAACTATTAGTTGTTTCCATCAGATTCTGTTCAACTGTATATTGATAGAATGCATGGTTTCATTAAATCTTAAATAAGAGCGTGCATGTCTCTATGATCGTTAGTAAATCGGGTTATGGTATTGGATGGTATATGGCTGTATTTATTAATGGCTTACTAAAACTTCAATATTCAGTCGTCAATTTTTGTGTTCTTCACAACTTGCTTCAATTTGTCCTAGTCGGTAGTGTCAGTATTCATGCGGTATAAACCTGGTCAGATCTTTAATCATTTTGAAAATATCCTTTGTAGAAATGTGTTATTATGCTGTATATCTGTGAACATTTACGTGTATTGACATGGACTAAAAGATCATTTTCTGATTACATTTTCTGGCGAGATGTACTGGCATTGTTTGAACCATGTTTGTCCCTTTGTGATGACTGTTAACACAAAGTCGCCAGTACGGGGACATCTCTATTCCCTCTATACCGTGTATGAACTTAAACTTTAGGAGATACTTGGACTAATTAGTTGTTTCGTCAAGGAGTTTTTTTCATATAAGCATAAATATAACTGATAATGTGTTGTCTCACGTTGATACATTTCTATTCCAAATATACTCCTAATTTGTTTTCACAAAAAAAAAAAAAAAAAAAACATTCCAACATTACAAATCTTGTAGTGTAAGCTAGATTTATCCAGCTTGACCTTAACGTAATACTTGATCCACTTCTTGACTGATGCATCTGATTAATAACATTTTCTGCCGTTTACCTTGTATACACATATGCTGATATTATCGTACGATATTCATGGATGTAGAAAAAATGTGAATATACAAATGTAACCTAAGTATATATGTATACACATGTATATTAATATAACCATGCACTATCCTGATGTATACAGATATTGTATATAACTCTAATTGTGTTTTCATAACTCTATATCATCGCTCTGAATACACATAACTTGTTATATTAACTATACATTATCCCGTTGTGTACAGCCCTATACTACCTATTAATATACATGTACCTATATTAGTACATATACAATTTCCCTATATATACACACAAAACCTATTTAAATGTAACAGTTAACACCTGTATTTACACGTTTATTTGTAAGTATATAAACTCTATTAATGTTTTTAAAATAGTATAGTATTTCAAGCATACTGACTGACCCGGAGTTTCACCTATCTGTGTATATATGACGCATTGGTGATTTCAGTAACCTCCAGTTGAAACTTACCGACAATGTTAATTTTGTTCTTTTAAAATGTATCATGTTTAGCCATTTTAATTGGGATACTAATTTATTAGTTGTACTCTATTGTAAACTTGCGTGATTTAAACTTTCTAACTAGGAAAGGTTTAATTACGTTTCGCGTATATTACCTGTCAAAGCTACAACCCCATGAGACCTATTGCTGGGTAATACATTATTGTAATTAGATACATAGACAACACCGCCATTGATTTATACTGTAAATTATTAGTTTACGGGTATCGAGACATGATATGATTCACTGAAGGGGAAACCGGAGTTATTTTTCAAATTGGTTTGTCACCACATAGCGTCTTTAAGAGCAGATATGGGCACTATAATTACAGTATATAGCCCAAGGACCTCTCGATGTCCGGGAAGTATCACACGCCGTATGCGTGTTTATCTATACAATTCAGCATTTTGATACTTGGCCTTGGCAAATTTGTGGTGGAAATTTGGGAGCAATTTTAGTTTAGAGGGATGTAATAAACGGTCTTTCCAAACATATACTACAACGTAGCAGTTAATTATGCTTCAATTATCTGCCCATTATACAGGTACCTAGAAATTCTTTAAATATTACTTTTTGATGGATAGTGTATGTTTCACTACTGTAATGATGTGTTGGACCTGGGTTGTACCAGCGCATGCCCTCTCTCATTCTCCTTTTATGAAAAAATAAGGCGCCAGTCCGGAGTTGCCGTCTTAGATGCAATTGGCGTATATTGAAGAAAATGAATATGTAGCTTGTGAAAGGTTTTTGTAGTGAGTTTACTTCTTCGTTACACTTGATGAAGCATGTAAAACCACTTATTCCTTTTGGACCCCTCTCCTCAAATCTGAACATCAAATTCCTGTCACGATTATAATTGAAAAAAGCGATATTATCAGGAAAATATCACCAACATTCATTGAAAAATAACGTCACTCACTGGCCTAAACTTGTATCTCCATCCCTAGATTTAGGTATATGTATTTTTCCAGGATGTTGAATGAGTTGAGTGCCCGCTGTAGATCCAGTAGTTTTTGCTAGGTACACATAACATAGTACATTGTCAGGTGACTACAGACTAGTTAAATAGCCCTAAATGGTTAATATCTAACCAGATTATCGGACAACTGTTTAGATAGTCTTATGCTGCTGGTTAATAGAAAGTCTCAAACTACAATATGGTAACGGAGAGCTATTTCACGGTTTGTGCTTGTAGATGTACCTGTAGATGTTGGGAATGGATTTTTTCGCCCTGGCCATTTTCTAGGGAGTTGAGCCAAATCTTTATCATTGTGGTCCATCTCAACTAAAGTTGTGACATCCAACGCTAGCTAATGCACCTCGACCACACAAACATAGAGTTTGTGCATTACCTTGGAAGATTTTTACTAATGCTTAACATGGTCGATACACTTGAGAAAGAAATGCGTTTTGGAATTAACAAAGCAAACAATCTTTTATCTAGATAAGATTGTTTTATCGGTTTGGGGGCTTTCAAAATCAGATCTACTGATTGAGATAGCGTAACGCTAACATCTCACATTGCTCATAGAAAAGTACGGAGATGGGGCGATAGGAAAGGTATTTACGCTGAGAATAAAGTAAGAAATGACTTCTAAATGACCCGTGAATGTAGGACCAATAGAATGTTTAAATACCGAGCAGATAAGACAAGCCATAGAAGAAGTAACACCTTCGTATACGAACATCGGCCTGTCTTCAATGGTAGCGTTCTCAACGTTGACAATGTATCTAATGTTACCGCGTCGGAAACAAGATTCATACGGACTCAATAAAGGGTAACAAATGGCTTTCTTCTCGTTACTCTGACAAATTCCTCCATTTACGCCGATGACTCCGCTAAATCACGTGAAAGAAACCTACCACCGTACCACTAAAGAGCGAGGAAAAATGATATTTTTGTATGACGAATTTGCATTGACCTGACAACAGAAAATTTCAGGCACCTGTTGAATTCATTACACTGTGAGCAATGGAATCAGGTAGATCAATGGTATAACATCACGACATTTTTATTGTTTGTGCCTGCATTGGTCACACACGACCAAAACGCCAGACTGGAGGTATACTCACAATATGAGTGATCAATATTCTAAAAGATGCACAGTATTTGCATATAGTATTACTTTTTTTCTTGGTATGATGACTTTTTTCAAATAACATTGTTAAAAAAAGATTCAGGAACTGATGTTGTTTCTGTGTTGTGTCCTCGATGATAGTTTTTTTATTATTATTTTATCATCAAAATATCGTTTTAAATAATCAACTTGATTTCTTTCGTTTTCTTTTTCTCACTTTTATAATGACGCATTGTCAAACATCGAATCGTGTATTTCAATATTGTCGCGATAATATATGTTTTTTTTATTGTCGTGTTTGGAATTCATTTATCTAACGAAATTCATGGTTGCTGATAAGATTTGCAATTAACATGATTTGTGTATTTACAGAAAAAAGAAACCTTTCCAAGATAGTATCGGTGAACATTCCATAATCTGTTAATGTTTAATTACTTAATTAAAGTGGTGTTTATTGACTTATATAACTTTTTGTTTGCTAAATGAAAACAAAAACAAAAACAAAAAATAAAGCAAATCGTAGGTTTTCCCTGAAATACAATATATTTTTGAACGGTTTATTGTTAAGATAAAATTGTACAAATATCGAGTATATAACATAAGAAATAATATTTTCACTTGATTCATGCTTTAAAATCATGTTTTGCTATGTCACACTTTGAAAATGATGATATGTTTTTGTTTAAAGACATCGTACGATTCCCACTAACGCCATTATGAGTATTTAATATAGAGATAGCCATGCCTAGTTAATGCAGTCTATTCATCATCGGTTATGCACGTATGATGTAAATAGAATATACTACGATGTTAAACTTTTTCCGTTTAATTGTTATTTTAATCCCTTTTCTGTGAATTTATCCATTAAAATGAGAAACGCATACCGCTGATACCATCATAGTGAATAATTATCGAAAAATGAGCGGGAAAACCTTTGTACTTGTACGAAATACAAATTGCCTTGATAGATATATAATGTAATCCAATGTCATGTATACTTTTCAGTACTTGGTGAAGATACGCCTATTACATGGCAGGGCCCCCTATCGGACATTATGATACGATCTTCACCATATTCGGACACTGATGGCAAAGGCGCAGCCGTCCAGAACAATCGGGGTCCTTTATCTAGAGTGAATAAAATCGCGACCTCCTCTGAGCACAGCTTATTACAGGCGAAGAAGATACTGACTATAAATGCTATGATACTTCCATTATAGCAAAATGATAAAAAATTCTAATAACTATTATATTCACTCATCTTATATCAACTGTTGAAGAAAAAACACCAAATATGTAATGTTTGATTTCATACATTTAATGATAAAATGAACAATAGGCATAATTGTTTACAATGTAAATGAAAGACCGTTCATATATAAATATATATGGTATACTTACATTGTTTTTACGATTTAACACATCAATATATTAAATGGTGTTATATATATGTGTGAATTATGAAATATATTATATAACAATTGTGGTTGTTCTTAAGGTCAATTTAAATCGAAATGGAACAGAAAAAGAAATAATCAATTTTGTAGGTAGTAGTTATCTATGCTCATCAAATAAGGCACTCTTGAAACGCATTTTACGCTTTCTTTGTCTTGGTCCGCGACATCATATATTTTTTTTAATGTTTATTTTTTCATTTAAGATAAAAGTTTTTCCATCGGAATCCGGTGAAAGCTGTAAATACTTGTCTCATTTGTGGAAGTGAACATCGCTGCAAGTGGTTCTCACTGTTACTTTTCGTCTGGTCTGATCATGCGTTTACATGCTGAATGGTTGTTTACCTGAAAAATACAATGTTATAATATTATATTTATAGATATGGCCAGGAGGAAGGTTTATCATGAGGTGAACGGATTGATAGATCTTGTTTACACTTTTGATGGAGATGTACATATGTTTTGAAATTGTAATGAGGCAAAGATGTGTATCTTATCTCATGTTTTATGACCTCGATTGATAACTGTAATTAATATTACTTAGTTAATAAAGTGGAGAGTAATATACTTTTATAGTGCTGATTGCCATATTCACTACCATTGATAAGGAATGTAATAAATAATTTTATATAATTCCTATAAAATTAGTGTTGTTTTATTATTCAAATTAAATTATGAATATTTAAATTCTATACATTACGTGTATACAACTATATTGTTTGATGGTTATATGAAGTAATCAAAATATTGAATATGGACTTATAATGTTATCTATTATTGATGACATATAGATGTAACAAGGGGTGTATGTTGCGTGTTCGCTAGTCACAATGACAACGCAGGTTGACACAACAGTGTAGTGTTTGATCATTTATGGAAAGCAAATTGATAAACTACATGAATAATTCTGGCTTGTTGTAACAATGAAATGTATATTTATAGATAACAAATTATTGAAATTAGCCCACAGTGTATACATCCAAGGAAAAGCGAGAAAATAAATCAATTATATTAATTTCAATCCCTTTCTCGACCAAAGACCAGTTTGTTATTTTCCACACATACATAATTTATATCCTTTAGTTGATCATACACGAAAACTAATTTTGGTTCTTTTTAGGTTTCTTTATTTTTATTTACTAATTTAATAAGAGTCAAGCAAATCTATAAAAAAAAAAGCAATTCTATTTATATTATCATTAAAGTATTCCATATTTCAATCGTTATGTGGTTTTAACTTTACCATTTACACAAACATATAAATCTAACTTAATTATGGAGAAATATTGTTTCTTGAGCAAGTGTTGTTTATTTTACCACATTACCGCACAATTAAGTACGAGGATCAATAGCTGACAGACAAAATTCATCAGCCGAGGACCTTTGTACTTCATATAAGTATGCACAACTGATGTTGGTATATTTCAAACAAATATGTGCAAAAAATGCATAATAATAGACAGAGGGAGCGGACAAACTTCAACGTACTTCAAACATTAACGAATTATAAACGTACCAAATTGAAAGATAACATGTATTCAAAATATCTTAATCGGTAGATATCAAATTTAAATTGTGTCACCTAGAACTTAGAATTAACAGGAAACAATTAACGGGAAAAAATCAAAACAAACCTTTAAAAGCCACAGAACCTATAAACAAAAATTCAACCAAGAGACAACAATTTAATAGATATTTTCTCTACCATTAATGTTTTGTGTATGCTTATGATATACCTCAAATAGCGTCTAGTAACGTTTTCTTAATTTTATTTTGAATTTATTGTATTACAAGACTGCACAATGCATTAAGTCGTCCCACATGTTTGTGTATTGGCTTAAACACAGCCCGTATATAAAAGGGGTATATATGTTAGAGGTGTTTTCCCATCATTATTCGTTTGATCACACGAGAAAGTAATTCACCGAACTCACTGGATCAGAAAAGGTCAAAATGTGGTCATTTCACTTTCATGATAATCGTTGATGAATATCGAGATGGTGCTAAGATAAAGGTAACCGCTATCAAACAGTGATCGCTTACACAGGTCTGGGAGTAACCCAATCACGTTCTGTTTTATATATATTATAATACAATAATTCCGTTGTTCTCCAATTTACAATCAACCATGTAAGTAAATTTATTTTTGAAGCGATTTAAAATTCATTCAAACTTCAAAGGTAAATTAAATGAGATGAAGATACATCAGCTGCAAACGGCATGATATCTGCAATGTAATGACGACAATTGACGTCATCGTTGTAGGATGCATTTTCAATATAGAATACAATTGTATATCTAGTCAGGATGTCTTTACAATGGAAAATAAAAAATGAATTTATATATTCCCTTAAAATGTATACTTAATACATGAGTTGATCTATAACAGTTTACAATGTTAACTTAGAAAAAAAACTCCCAACGAGATGTTATCGTCTAAATATAAGAGTATAATATAATGTCATATTCTTTACGACATTCGTATTATACTGTATTAAGATATGGGTGACACATCGAAAGTATGATCCAATTTAGCCATACAATAACGTTCGTGTCAATAGAAGCAATACTAAAGTTGTTTCGTTTTAAATGGATTTTTTTTTATTACATGTTCCCTTAAATATGTTTTTAAAATACACACAATACGTGTCAAGCATTTAATTATAACGTTCTTCTAAATATTGGTGATGATATATAATGAAATTAAAGTTAGGAATAAATTACATACAAAAAAGTGTCTGTCGCTTTTTTATTAATTATGTTCCTATTGAAAATATTCAACCACTCAATCCTGATATTGTATTGAAATCAATGAATATATTTGATCCATATAATCATCTGTAACCTCATTTTAACCATCGGTATACGAACTACTGAGTAAGAATAATATGATTATATCATTTTCAAATTTACAATCATATTTCGAAAAAAAAACACAGCAATACTTTGTCCTATTTTCTGAGTAAACTTAAGACAGCATAACTGGCAAGTATTTCATTATCGATAATTCTATTGACAATATGCAATATGTTTTCAGTATTAGAAAATAAACAAGCCAAATTTCATAATGATTATTTTGTTGTTTCAATTGTAGGGAATCTTTGATCTTTATCGCCTAAAGATACCACATGATAGCCACTGGCCCAAAACCGCTACCATCTCCAATGCATATGGTTTATGTGTTAAACCATGAAAGGTTGTTGCAATATTCGAGGAATCAACGACATAAAATATTTATGAATATTCCATGGGACATATGGTTAGAATTGTGAAAGACCAGTGTATCCTTTTCTTTATGATCTTAAAAACAATCTATTTGTGTATTAAAAACATTAGTGTTGTTGAAGTTTTCAACACAAAGGTACACGTTTTTATGTGTTAATATCATATGTCAAAGTGACACAATGGGCTAATCAACCTGACTCTTGGTGTTCGATATCATACTTATTACAATATAAATTAACACTGTTCACCTTACGTCAATGTAAACTATTGCGATTGCTTCACATACATAACATTTGGTGTGAGCGTAAGTAAAATCTAAGAGAAATCTACACCTCATTCGTATGCATAAATATCTGACGGTATCTCATCTTCATTGTACAGATCTACAATATTGATACAAGTGTTTTGCATATTTATAACCTTATTAACAGCCTGAACACAGATGATGTCTACAGACATGTATGATATGAGTATAGGTTATCGAAAATTGATCTGATTAATGCGGAATTAAATATATATCGGCGATAAATATCTATTTCTCCAATAAAGATGACAAAATAGTGATAGACGCTGTCTTGAGCCTGTAGGTGGAGATGGTATCGCTTCCTACCTTAGCGCTCCACACTTTAGATTTGCCTGTCTGCCATAGTCATGCATCGACATTTCACCCCACGCTCTATGAGCTGTCGGGGTAATATACTAACATTCACTGTGATTATAACTCCATAATAAATCATAGAGTGCCGATGTCATGAATATAGTTATGTATGTAATGTATAATCACATGTTACCTTTATCGATATCAAAATATTTCAGAAATGATAACTATAAATAGCATGGACTCTGTTCAAAATATGGTCTTATAAAAACGAAAATTTGTGGTTAAAGATCAGTATATTATAAATGAATAATATTTTGTAATGGATAGCATATCTCATTAATCAGTTAAATTTATGAAGATAACAACAACCTATCATTGTAAATACATTGTTTTTTATCAGTAATATGTTCATGTATAAGTTTGGCAGTTTTTAATTTGATATAGAAATTTCAAATGTATGATGAAAACAAAATTTATTCAGTTATAACGATTTCCTTTTATTATTATTTAACCATTTGCAATACATTTAATTAGAATGCCCAAAAGTAATACAATGGGGGGAAAACGATATCATGAAGAAGAAAAAACATAAATGGATAGCTATTACTTGAGATGAATATTTAACTTGAATATATGAATACGTATGAAATATAATATGTTCAACCAGAAAATATGTTTTGACCTATAGATATAATTATTAACTTAAACCACAGGTGTGCTATAAAACAATATAATGACACTACATTAATACCCGCCACATATCATTATCTGTGAACAATACTAACAATGTTAAACAGTTTATCATTCAAAGCACTTCAACAGCCAGATGATTTACAAATTGGAAGAAAACTACAGCAACATACAGAAAAATTAATATTAAAATCAAATAATATACAAGATAAATCCAAACAAATACACAGCTTTAACAATTTTCAAAAAGGAATAATCGAAACACAACATATAAAATAAAGCGGGGAAAAAACCCGTTCGGTTACAAGAAACACTTTGGGAAAATCAGTTACCCCGCGCTCATTTTAAGGAATTGTTTAGGTAATATTACCTATAAAGGACGACTGAGTATCAAATACAATCCAATAACAAAATAGATATGGTATAGATCCTTCTAGTGTTGTGTAATTAAATGAAATAACATCAATTTCTCTATTTACTCTTGAATCGTTTAAAAAAAAGGATACGGTGGGCAAATCCCCTTTTTCCGTTTTCTGTAATAAGCTATTCATACTTTTGCTGTAAATATACTCTTTTTATCCTGTATAGAATGATACACAAAGTCTAATAACAGCCAACCTGTGAAAACTCTAGCTTTGATCTATCATACACATGTTGTGTTATCACGTAGTGGGATCTCTCAATTTGAAACAGATTCATTAGTACTGTTAACAGGTGGCTGGTAATGCAATAATTGAGGTATTTTACAGATGTATATAGCGAAGTCTTCAAAGGTTGACAATTAATAGTATTGTACACGTTATTTATGCATGCAACATCTTAAATAACATAAATTAAATATAAGTTCTAATTACTGCTTAAAGATATTATTAATGTTAATTAAGAATTGATATAAAGAGTGGTTTAAATGGTTACATTGATATTCAGTTTATACTTAATTTCAACTCTATTAACATGTTATATAAATTACGAATATTAGTATGCCTAAGCAAACAGGTAAAGCCTTTAATTACACGTTCTTCAACAAGATTTTCTTGCTAAGCAGTTTATTGGTACTTCAAGAGATTTATCTCCCTTTATCAAAGAGATTATTTACCAGGTAAAACAATGCATATGAGTTATTTTATATGTAAACGACAAGAAACAATTTTTCACCGTTTCATTGATAAGATATGAGATTAAAAAACCCATTTTCAACTTTCATTGAATCAAAACTAGTTTTACTTCAATAAAATTAAAACATTCAAGTTTCAAAGAATATACTTGGTTTAAATAAAAAATTATTTTAAAATCATCCAAAAATCTATAAAAGTTCTAAAATCAAGAAAGAAATAACCGTTATAGCAAAAATCTTTGTATTAATGAAATATACACGATATTTAACACTGAAGTATAAATGACGAGAAAATAAATCACTTGGTAAAAATTATAACAGTCAACATTACTCATACTGTTCATAATGTCTGTATCATTCGAAAAAGCTTGTTCTTTGCAATTATTTTGTTATTCATTAAAGTGAACTACTCCACGAATTTCAGATGGAATTATCCGAACTTCATAACGTTAATGACAGGGCCCTGGGTTGTTCTGGTCCATGGCAGGTGTTGCCATCACCCAGAATTGATGAGATAAAAGAGCTTTGGAGCTATTTGTCCAGTTGTCCGGTTCCCAACAGAGCACTATATTTCGATAAAATTATCAATTTCCATAGCGGTCTGACTACTAGCGATGTTTTAGCAGTATCCATCAGTCCTTACATGTAAGTCAATACAGAATGGGTTTCCACTGTAGTAACTCGTAAACTATACCAATTTGTTGTGTGTAATTACTGGAAATAGGTAGCAGTGATGCCTGGAAGCAAGCAGCAGATAACAATAATTGCCGAAGATGGAATAGCTTTATGACACATGCCATCCTAAACTACAAATATCTTAACATCTTGTTTAGAGGAAGATGACCAAAATGAAGGGCTGATTTCAGAACAACTTAATGTCGTTTTTAATGTGTTTTAACATAATTCTTGTTCAAGTTTGAAATAAGACATGGCTATTGAAACAAACAAAAAAGCGTTCTTCCAAAATCGCATTCCAACAAAATAGTTTCTATCATTACAAAAGAAAATAATGTTGCTATTTCTATTTTTTCAAAAGTACGTTAGACAATTTGAAAATACAAATAATTGAAACATTTTTTAACATCAAACTAGAATCCATTTTCAATAACCCTCGTAGGACACTTGTGGACATAGAAATAGGTTGAGTGGTATATTTCCGATATAGAAATAGGTAAATTGAATTTGATTTCGATAAATATAATGCATACATAATATTTGCGATTTAATATCGATATGAAGTCGTAAATATTCCAAAACATGTTTAGGTGCTCATGTTCGTGTTATATATGTAATATCACACAGAAGATAGTCGTGTTTTCAAAGGGAAATAAAAGTCGGAGCGTCGGCCTAACAGGTGTAGAAAAGAGATACATTGCTGATACTACGAACGCTCTTCTTTAGCACTTCCAACAGATCTAATAAGTTGACTAGCAAACCTCAATTCAACTTGCTCAAGAGGAGTTGTGTATCTCTCAAATTTTCTTCCCAGCAGGAGGACTTATAAGCTAAACGACTTTACATCTTTCAAATATTCATTAAGTGCTTTTCACTCTTTGAAAATAATGGTATAATGAATTGACTTAGGTCCATCAAAGAAGGAAAATTCAACATTTATATTTGATCGAGTTTGAGTTTTCGTTTTATCTGTACATATAACCAAAATCTTATCTTTATGATAAGTGCATTTGGTAGATACGTGGCAGGATATATCTTAATATTCCATAAGATTTGGAGATACAACCAACACGTGGCACCAGTATATATATTGAGGCTTCTTATCTGTTATCAATGAGTATATTTCCATATCTCTACATCCTAGGTATATCATACCAGCAAGCCGTTTTCAGATAGATATGCTTTACAATGATACACTGTTCGTCGGACCAGATCAAAACTACGAATCTAGCAACAAGTTCATTTTCAATGAAAACGAAAGTCAAAAATGGAATGCATATACTTCAAAATGACAATTAGTTATAGCAAAAGATAAAAACACATTAAATGGCGTCCTAATTCTGAGTACATGTTTTGTTCTCACATTCGTAAGCTTGCTTCATTTCGATATGTTTGGTTTCATTCAATATGAGAGAGATGTTATAAGGAGGAGACCCTGTGCGCGATGAAATTATGTGATATTATCGCTATATCGCATTTTGCAGCCAATTGTTGGGAACTTTAATGTGAAGAAGTCCACATATAATTCTAAAAGCAGTGATCCAGATCCTCGGCGACATTCATTGTCACTCAGCTGTAAAGCCTTCTACTGTACCACGGAGAGCGATGTTCTTCTTTACCGACAAAGAGGCCTTTTATCGTCATCTAACAACTTAAGAAGCGCACACATCACAAACAAGTGTATATATTTGATAAGATTGATATTGGATTATGCCACTAAAAAGTTGATTTAAAGAAACTTGTAAGTCTGGAAATAAGATGTTTGACAGGGTCCAACAATGTTTATACCTTTGTCGTGTTGACACGAGACAGAAACTGTTACAATTGCTATATCTCACCGCGGAATCTTAAACAGTATAAGCCGTACTTTTGAAACACTACATTGAGAAGTAAATAGCACTAATACTCTGATTACAAACAGAAGAAGCTATGACATAAGGTTATGTTTTTCATTTCCTGTAAAGTATGTTGATAATGTTTTGCTATTGATGTACATTATAAACCCGAGAATAAAATGAAAACAAAAAATATGGACAACATCAATGTAAGAATATCAACTGACTAATCGAATGCTTAGATATTTGCAACAATGAAAAATAACAACAACAAAAAAACAAAAACAAAAAGAATTAAGTACATCTGAAAGTTTTATGAATAAATATCTGTATGATATGTTTTATATGCTACAGTCTTACATACAAGGAGAAATCTGACAATATATTTCGTTAATGCAGTATGAAGGAAAACCATTTGTACAACTGTTAACGCTTGGCTATAATTCCGCATTAATAAAATAAATAGGCTATGCATAATTAACGGATAATATATGGCCACTTACTTCTTCCACGCTAATATGTTATACCCTCATATAATAATGTTATTATTATTTCATACATCATGAAGTGTATATACTTCACAATCGATATCGATACACTTTAGGAAATACGCCATATTATAATTACATTTCAAGCGTCAGTTCGGCACAAGTGCATACAGACTATATAGTGATTTATTACCGCATTAGCATAAAAAATAATATTTGCCAAGTAATGCATTCAAAGTTATTTAGTCATGACTTGATTGATATTTATATTCTGTTTGCACATTCATGCAGAAGAAAAAAAATGAGCTGAGTGAGAATCTCATCTCATCGTTTCGTGAAAGTCGCTAAAATTGTATACTGCCCGATCTAATTATTGAAGTCTTGAGATAGTCATTTTAAGGAAAACATTGTCAATATTGTTTGTATGTATATATTGCATATTAAAATTGAATAAGATAAGTTAAATGTATGAGTAATCTAGTTTTAATGCTACCATCTGCTAACAGCTATTTCAGTTATTCACGGGAAATATATTTGCATTTTATTAAAACTGCAAATATCTTTCGGTAAATGCCAAATTATTTTGAATCCTTTATATACCAATCTTACATGCCACCAAGGCAAACAGCCTTTTTCCCCAATCTAATTTACATTTTTGTTTCGTTACAAAGAATTAATGACGTCAATGTAAGTAGACAGAGTTATCGAACCTGGAACATTGCATTGTAATTAATCTTTAGAGCACAATGATTTCTCAGAACTGTGGGGATGATCAGGCAATAACCAATCGCTGTGAAACCATTAAAATTGTTGTGAGATCAAGCGAAAGATTTAAAAACAAAAGTGTACGTTATATAACGATCAAAAGGTAAAACCAAATTCTACATTCGATCCAAGTAATTAATCCTTGTGTGTAGAGGGCACACTCATTTGTATGTTTTAAATTGACAAATGAGTTCATGATGACAACAAAAAGGCAATAATATCGGGAATTCAATAGTCATCAGATAAGATATTTTGTTCTAAGCCTTGTATTATGAACGTGGAATTAATAAAAGTTAAGGTGTATAATTCGTGTATTTTCAATAACCTTTAGAGCTGTAGTAATATAACTCAATCAGATAGAAGAATCATGATAGTCTCAGTTTAAACATTTGTCGGTAATCAATATCTCTATATTAGATAAGTTTCCTTTGCAGATATAGATAAAACAGATAGGAATCTTCCTACAAATGATACATATAAGCTACATACCGAGAAAATCCCTGATGGCAAAACACAACATCAGTGAATATTCTTACACTACACACGCATACTCAATGCGCTACGATAGGAAATAAGGTCATCAATTATATAGCGCATGCATATATTACACAATTAGCAAACATGCTAAATATAAATGTAATTAAGTTGATAATTCACAATGTAAATTCAACCATGAATAATAACTTTGCTTTTAGATACTGAAATGAATTAAACTATGTGAACTGTTTAAAACAAACAAATAGTTGTATAGATGTATCATTTGTGTCAGAAATATATGATGGCATGACAATTTAAATACCTATTGGTAAAACTTGTGACAAACATGATGATTAACAAGCATATATCTTTATACAGTATATGTGTGTTTAGGATTCCTGAAATCCTAATTACTTTTAGTTTTGGTTATGTATTTCATATATTCTGAAATTACTAAACGATCATAATTCTCAATAATATAAATATTATTTTGATAACACATCTGAATGATTGAAGTGATTCAATGGATGAAGGGGAGAAAATTAGCAAACGAGGTTTGCTTCATTACGATAAATGCAGCCATGTATGCTACATTTGGAATAATTGAAAACTGAAAAATGTCATCGAAATTAAGGATTTGTTAGTGATATTTATATGTCTGTAGAACATAAGAATACAAACTTATTATTCAATATCAGGACTTGGTATATGGCGTCTAAAAAGATGGATTAATGCTATAAGATGATAAGCATTTGCTAAAAGGGTCGTAAATAATAACTTGAAATATAACTATATTACGTATATACTTCAATCGTTATGACATGATTCATGGGCAAGAAATTCATCCATGTGAACGCAAATTGAAATTAAATTGAATAAATCTAAAAGTAGCAATTAAGTAATAAATTAGTAGTGCAATCTTTCTGAAATCCTTCTTTTGAAATATTTATCTCCACAATCTCTGCATGTTATAACTCGATATTTTAAATTTGGTTGCGTTTATATCACATAAAACGTTGGCTTCTGGGACGTGTCCTGAATGACCGTTAAAGCTATAAAGATTTCGTGTGACAAGGATACCTTGGTGATGCCATCACTTCGATATAGAATTATTGAGTCTATGTATTTTTCATAAGAGAGGCTAATTGTATTGGACCACATCGGCGCTTTGAAATCCCTGCGATAAGTGTAAAATGTGAAAATATGGGTAAAAAAGCGATATTCTGCATCAATTTTATCACAAGATAGCTGCCAATGGACCAAGGCTGCAAACCACCAGCAGTGGCCTACACAAGGAGCAGATAAGCGGCAAATCCCAGGCCCCATTTATAATGAAAACGCCTTAATTTTTATAGTGTAAACAGGCGCGGAATGGATATACATCTACAGGTGAGAGCATGGCCAGGGGTCAAGGACATGACTGTCGGAGTTTTCCGCATAAGGGTGATATCAATATTCCATGGATTATCGGTGCGCTGATATACTGATTAGGGATAATGTGTTTAATCTGTGTGATAAACATGAAATAAAATATATCAATAATAAACTATATCATAATTTGGAATACAGGAGATAACAATTATAATACTAATTCTACTATATTTAGATTATTTTAAATTGTGCATCTTAGAAAATATTCTTTATGGATATTATTATATATATTAATGTTTGAAAAATAACAGAACCTCGAAAACAACAAAGCAGAATTATTTAAAAGTTTGGTATTTATACATTTCATTTATTTACATGCATTGTTTGAATATTAGTGATGTAAGGTACTGGTATAATTTTCAGGTCGTCGAGGGTTTATTTATTGAAAAAACTGACCTTATCATTGAAAAAAGGTATCCTGCAACCAATCAAATTGTTGATAGCTATGGTATAGGTAATTACGGCAAGTTCGAATGCTTCACATAAGATAATTATATCTATATACTTGGATTAATCAGAAATGCAATGAAATATGTCGATTTCATACAGACACACATTTTTAACTGCTATTTCACAACAGGGAAAGAGTGTCCTACACTCATTACAAACGCAAAATATGTCATAATATATAAATTCAGTGTTTACAAATTAAACAAAGACATTTGTAATTGTGTCATGTTTTATTTTTTGACATTCAACGAATACGCATTGGATTAGTACTCCTTGTGTATCATGCTTTATATTAAACAGATGCACTGTCGTATGGACATCTATGAACATAAAATTGGTCAATGAGTTATTTATTTACTTACTAAGGAAATAAAAATCGCGTAATTTCTCTTATCTCTCCCTTTTTAAACTAAAATAATGCAATAAAAGTATCTATATAACAAGAACTATTAATTTATGTAATAGTGAAGGTGAACATGCAAACATGACTACAAAGTTAAGCTTAAATCCACAAAAAGATGGTTAATATACATCTCCATCAGTGAGTGCTGAGGTATCAGTAACGAAAGGTCATGGTATTACCAGAAGTTCAGAACTGAACTGGACTCCTAGTATCTTTCAGTCGCACATCAAAGAGATATCTCAAATAACGACAAACATTCAAACAAGAAATCGTGTGTCCAGCATTATTTGATGATAACTACACAAAAGAGGGAGAAATACTTAGCCTCTATAGTGTACATTAGAGAGTTTGGACAATGACATACACAAGCCGACAGTTAGTGGTGAGTGCCACAGACAACCAGACTACCCCACACTATACTGTACGCTCATTGTGTTTCATTAAAGAGAAAGTGTTCTGTCGTTTGTCTGGAATTTCTATATAGGAATGGTAAGCATACGTTCGTTGGATATCATATTCAAGTTTAATTTGTTTCTTTCTTGTACAAACGCCCTGGGGACCACCTCCTCCAACTATTTGTGTTTGAGAGTAATGCTAGCATTCAAACATTGTCAAGCCTAATTCATATTTAAGTTTTGTAGCCATTTTTCGTCGGTACTCCCATTGGGAATTTTGGCAACCAATATAGTTACACATATATTTCACCGTAGCCTTTTCTCATTATTCTCAGTTGTTACAGAATATCATTGAAAAGTAGTTTTCAAACAAAGGCATTCTGAAAAGGAAGGGGAGTTATTTCAGTTAAAGTTTTATGAAAACAAAAACACGTCGCGCCTTTGCATTTTGGAATAAAACCAAAACAAGATGTTAAAATAATTTATTCAAATGTATAACCTTTACTCCTCTGACTGCAAAGATGCAAACGCTTTATGCAAAAGAAACTGAGCGGAAGAAAATAAATATTTATTACAAAATGACACAATACCCGGATGTGTCGTGAACCAGCAATGCCTTGCCATGACAGGAAAACAAGTACCGGATACGAGGTCCAACACAGCTATGAATGGACAGCAGCCTAACCACCGAGGAAGTTATCATTAAACAGTAGTGATGTCTATGGATATAACGCAATAATTCAAGTCTTCAAGAACGGACTCCGTGAAGCATAGATGATTGAAAATTAGTGGATATTATGTTGTGAAGTGCTTTCTATCAGGAGCGTTAGAATACATATACAGATGACTTTACATTTTGAATGTAGATACCTAACCGATATCAATTATACATGCCTCAGCTGTAAATGTAAACATGACATTGTAATATCTTGCATTCGGTCGTTCATGGACTGGATAATTATTCCAATTTTTTACCTCTGTAAACAAAGGACATTTTAAATAAATCGGTATATTAGTGAAAGAGACATGTCCACATTTCAATGGTGTATTGCCAATCTACCCGGTAATACAATCCCGGGCTGGTCAATTGCCTTTCGATCGAGCTGTATAGTAGTCAACTGTCATGTCAGAAGCAAGGTGACATCCATACAATTGAGTTAAAAATATAATGTAATGTGATTGTACCGGTTAACGTCGTTTCTTTGCCGTAATTGTTACAATTTAGATATTGATCATATAAGTCGTTAGAAAGCATAAGCAGAAACATGTCAAAGTACCTAATATTGTAACAAAATAAAAAGGTAATAAGGAATGGAATAAAATGTCTATTTAAAAGGTGTTTTCTTCTAGTGTTTAATCAGATCTACGCTAGCGATTATGTTCTTCAAAAATAAAAATGTTCAGACATATCTTAATATCTGAAATATTTTAAATAGTTTCTCTTTCCACCTTACAGTTGTTGATATTTTATTAAGCCATACATCTAAAGTTTTTTTTCAATGGGAATATACTTGTAAACGCTTATTGTAGCTATGTTTATTGTCTGATTTACTTTGAAATTTTAAAAGAATTAGTGAACAGATGTTTCTGACGAGATACAAAATAATTATCTTAGTTTTATACGCCGAAAACAAAATTTATGACCTTGTAATTGTATGCGTTATTATTAATTCATAAATAATTCATAAATATATCTTTTGTCAAAAATAATCTACTCATATAAGCTTAAATTAATTCCTGTATTTGCATAATGACGATGTGGAACATGCAGCCAGAGTCTCTTATTTTGAAACAAAATTACCATAGGTTTTGGGTTTCATATGGCTCAGGTTACAACACGGAGCAACATTTCCATGATAATATGGTATTCCTACTGGATCTAACACATTTTGAATTTTAAAAACGAAAACCTATATATATGTGCCATGATAGACTGACATTAACTCTTTTAAAACTAACACCATGACTTAAAATGTCTAACACAATCAGCTGATACTATCAATGAATGAACCGCATACACGTTTTGCAAGCTTACCTGATTCCTAGTGTGAATTCCAAACCTCCATATGATAACAATTTTGAATGACGTACCAAAAAAAGGTTGGTAAGTCAGAGATTATAGGATCGTTTTGATGATCCTGATATTAATCCACACATACATATACACATGTATATATATGTAAATATTGTTTATATTTATATATATGTTTAAATCATTGATTAAACACTTTTCAGTTTTACAAAACCTAGTTTATTTTATTTTATTTTAGTCGTTAAACACTTGTATTAATACTTGTTTTGATGTAAGATAGACCGCTATTGAGACAACCAGGTAGTACGACACGAGTCCCGGAATATTTCCCTGATACTAATTTTCGACCGGACTCGTTTTTTTTATTTAGATTTTTAGAAGACCACTGTAACAACTTCTTACAGGAGTAAAATTAAATATTGTTAAGTCGGTGTTGATATATTATTATATTCGATAAAGATGTTTGTTTGTTTGTTGTTTTTTTTTTGAATTTCTTTAGAAAAATTACAACATAGAAAATAGTGATATATGAAGTTTTCATTCGAAATTATAATATATATTATATTTTATTATCATATTTATATATATGCATAATAAAATAATATTAAGATATAGAAAATAAAAAAAGTAATTGAGAGTATCCAGCATATACATATATTGTGTAAATTGTAAGTTTCCTTCATTTGTGATATTTATTGTAAGTTTTATTCTAAATTTTCTGTAACACGTTTCATAAAGTTCGTATCTCAACGAAATAGACCAGTGTTGCAGAGATTTAAAGCACATGCTAAACTAAATGTATAATAAGAAATCAGAAACTATGAATATACATGTCTCATTGAATTATATGACAATAAAAAACAAACTGAAATGGATACCATAGTGCATTTTTTGGTAGTATGGAAATCAGGACAGACAATATATGAGATAAGATTACTGCGAGCCTGTTTGCCTCTGACTGACGTCTCGGGACTAGTAGCATTTCATGTGTATTTTTTGTTATTCACTGCACATTATGATCTCAGTCCAGCCTACCGTCCTGATATTGATCTGGTCGGGGTGATATTGATCAACATACACGGCCACGAAGCCAAGGGCTCTAGGATATTGGTATATATCAATCTCATCCCTCGTGGTTCCTCCATCACAAAACACATTCCGTCGCTCATAATCGTTCAGAGGCAACCAAATACATTTATTTATATATATTTTTTCGTACGTTAATGTCTGTTTAATTATTTATTTATATGGGATTTCTAAATTATTATTTATTGTCAGTTTTCACAGTTAGTCCTTCATCCAAATGGTTTGCTAATGTAACACTTTTTGTTGATACATTTCATTTTGCAATAAGTAAACAAACAAATAATCTGCATTTATTGTCATCAAATGTGTTAAAATATTTTTTCATCTTACTTGGAATCATTAATATTTTCTTTTCACACAAATGTCTACAATTCATCTAAAACTATATATTTAATAACTTAATATAAACTTTCCTGATTCCATTTAAAATTTCTTCACTGACAAGACAACATATCTTGAAAAATATTATATGATAATAGTTATATAGGATGTATTTATTATATTTCCACTTAGATTTAAA
Organism: Pecten maximus; assembly: GCF_902652985.1. NCBI lineage: Eukaryota > Metazoa > Mollusca > Bivalvia > Pectinida > Pectinidae > Pecten > Pecten maximus. The sequence goes on along the minus strand of NC_047021.1, from coordinate 28,138,780 downwards.
AGCGTTTTTATAAATGTTTTAAAAAAAAGTGTAAAAGTATTCAACTTGTACAATTTCATATTTTCATTTTGAAATATTTCTTTGCCATTTTCTGCAAAAATGCATTGAAAATCAACAAATACAATATATCACTTTTCACCAGGGCAATTTAACAGTCGATCGGTTTTATTTCCATAGATAACCATTCCTCACATTTGTGTGTATTCTACATGGACATTTTATGGGAAACCATTTTTTCCATAATTATGACTTTTTCTGATAAATCATTTACCTGAAAATAATGACTACCATCATATTCTCCGGTTACACAATAACGAGAAATGACATGCTTTCTGTTTCTATCGGTCACATAAATACCATTAGCAAAGCTAACACGTTCACGGCTACTATCAACCCTGTTTGACAGAAGTTTTAATGTTGTTGAGCTGCTTACCGAGGTTCACATTTATAACATGGTAGCTATTGTACTGAATTTATTGAAATTCAATTTCTAAATTTCTAAAACCTATTTCGTATATATGTAACAGACAGGTCTTCATAGAGTTGTTATTTATAAAAGAAATACTATCACATACATTTCTTTTGTTCTTTATCTGTGTAGGCCGAGTCAATGTCAGCTTTTAATGTCGACATGAAGATCATATAAACTCGTGAAGTAAAAGCATTTCGCATACTTTTGGAATAAGAAAATCTGAGGGCAAAACAAATATTATTCAATTCATAGTTATAACTACTGGTATATCAAATTTTATATTACGTTAGGCAAACGGCATAACGTTGACATGATATGGGTTAAGCCCCAATAAGTACACTTATTACATAAATCATGTGATGTCTGTCTATCTCTGACTATCGTATCTATTGATTTACTTTATACACATCATATTATACTTCGCAATAATATTAGGGCATTCATTGGCGTAGTAATCATAATAGCCCTGTTCAAATGTGGTAGGTATCGTTGTATACAAAGTCATCTATTGCAGATACAAATCATAGATAAGATTTCATGACGAAATCAATATGGAACCTCGATATAACAAACCAGGGTATTACCTCATTACAATGACGATTTAAATGACCTATTGTGTGTCGGATTACAATGTTAACGAGTGCACTTTATTTTAAAGACACGTTTCTATTATTATACATTTGTTTAGCAGTTTTATTAATTCTTCTCTGCTGCAGTTTGACCAAGTTTATTCTAATTATGATTTGATCAATTGCATATTTGTTTTTTCACATGTATCCAAAATATTTTTGAAATATTATTTATTTCTTGTCTGTATGGAATCATCATAATGACGATCATTCATATCCATTTTGACTACGAATATTTTTTAATTGTTTATTTATTCTTTATTTATTAATCCATTTATTTAATAGTTTATTTCATAAAAATCTAACACATTATATCTTGCTGAGTCAGAAAGAACTAACCTGATCAAATTGTATATTAATCATACATATTATCGGAGTATGCTTGTTTGTATTGATTGTAAGAAGGTGGAAATCAAGCGTTTAGTCGATAATGAGTATGGCTGCCTGAACCGTTTACTTATCTGCGAGGTAGACATCCAAGAACATCTATCACTGGCAAATCGTGCTCAGCGCGTGACGTGTGTGTGTGTGTGTGTCTCGTCTTATAACGCGTCACTCCTGCGGCCCCTGAGAGCTGGATAACGTACACAAATATTGTAGGTGTTTACCATGTTTTGGGTAAAGCACTATAAGTATCATATATTAATGTCTTTCAGTTGAAATTATTTTAGGGTTTAATAAACTGAATTTATCTATTCACAGCTATCATATTTAGGAATTTGTATTATTACATGCGCTTTCATTTTGATAGATATTTGAAAAGATTTCGTTTTAATACGTAAATATCACCAGACATGAATGTATGAAGATCGTCAAAAGAAATTGAATATGTACATTTAAGGATTTTTTCATCTATTACATACTCTAATTGATATTCCTTCTATGTTACCTAGTATGTTTCTCATTTGTTGTTTTTTTTCAAAAAACACTTTTGAATATTCTTTATATATAAATATAAATTAGTATTAACATATGAAAAGAGACTCAGATTAGTATTTAAGTAATATAGATGTATACACTAGTATTAATATATTTGTTCAAATATATCATTGACAATTTGAAAAAAATACCAGATTACATAATCTTGTCTTGAATTAGTTAACGACTTATACAAATTTTACAACAACTGGAAAATTATCAATTTATTCAAGTTTAATATGTATAACTAAAACATTAGTGTAACATTACACTATATGTTTTAATGAATCACAGTTAGCGATATAATTGACGGGTACCAAATGATCTATGTCTATATACATGTATTTACATTTTGTCTGTTATACTTATTATTTGTATATACCAACACAAAATTCGACACCACCAGTTATTTTTGTTGAGAATGCATTACGACAAGCATACCTAATATTAACATGATTAGTATGTGCACTTTCCAATATAAATTAGAATTATAAATGATATATATATTTAACATCAAAATGCAATATGCATTTCTATACATGTTCATGACAGAAACAATATCATTAAAATTGATTAGACCTGATCAATTTACTCAAACTTTTAACACAATCCCTATATTTGTTTTCCTACATTTACTTTGGCAATGTTTATTAAATATTATACATGTTCAACTGCTAGGAAGTGTGCTTAAACGGACAAAGCTCTAACGTATGTTGCCACATGGCAAAACAAAGAGTCATTTTTCATTTTATGTTTCCTTCCTTCATAAATATGATGATATTTTGTTGAAAATATATTGTTGTTGATCTTAACTAATTTATGTACATTTCATCAAAAGATCAGTCCACAATTCACTATTTTAGTATTTACAACTTTGTTTTCCTGCATATTAATTTTAATATGAACATGATGGAACACTGTATTGTTTATCTATTTATTTATAGATATCATCATGATGCGATTTTCCGGAAGAAATTTTATTCAGAAAGAAGGCCATTTTTTATGAGACTATGTTTCTTTCTTTGTTTTTTGTTGTTGTTTTTATTATTATTATTTTTTTAAATGAGAAAACAACGACGCCCCCACAGCTTGGCTTGTTATAACGCGTGATGAGTAATGAGTAAGACAAACGTTCATGGGGCCTACAGTTTTTGACAGGCATCTTAACTGGAAATCGTCATCTCACCAGGGGTGTTTGACATAGTTATCGCCCCTCCTAAGCGTGCAATGTATCACTGGATTTTCACATCCAAATATTCATTCATATGCCAGATTGACATATTAATTTGATGAAATTTCTTGAAAAAGAAATCTTTCATTTATTTTAATTCAGTACTTGTTGTACGGACAAAATACAGTCCCATGCGCTGTCTTGTGGGACTCATTTACATGCGCATGTTCGCGGCTTATCGCGCACGACAGAAAAGCAAACAAGTGCATGTATAGATCCGAAAGATTATTATTACGTGCAAGACAGTAGTTTTTACATAACGTTTTTGCTACGATAAATTGATCTTAATCGAGATATCCCCCATATATCTAGATTTCAACCATTTCTTAGTCCACCCCGGTCGTTTTTATGCCATACGTTTTTCCCATATCTGAATAGGATAGTGATCGAGCCAAGATATCCTACCAAGATAAGGCTTTTTGTATGGGAGATAAACATCACGGTCGCATTTATGATCTCTTAGGCATTTATAAGTTCCACTAATTCAAGCAGACCCACAAACTGTATAGATTTACATAAATAAGTTTATGTTATGTATATATCATTTAAAAGTAGTTTTGTAATAAGTTCGAAATGTGAATAATAATGTAGATGCCTGGACATATTCAATTAAACTGTCGCTTACCATTGGAACTGATGTATAAGACTGCTTCATCCATCATATTTTACACTTGTCTCGTAAATTATCTGTATGGAATCTTTGTCACATTCATTACTGAAGCTATCGGGCAATAATTTTGACAGCAGGATCGATTTCAGATATAGGTGATAAGACGGGCAAAACTACCTAGGCTGAATTATAGAAATTAACTACAATTAATATGCATTAATTTCTATATATAAAATATTCATCAAATTCTAAAAACAAGGCCCGGATAAAGAATAGTTTTGATACAGAATAATGTAATGATTGAAACTCCTTGTATACGATTTGTTCTGATCGCTTTTGAATTTGATATTAGATTTAACATATATAAATATTCTACTTATGAAAAATCGTTTCCTTTGTATTTTTAAAATTCTACTTAAAACATTTAATCTGAACTTAATATATTCATAATATTAAATAAATTTCTTTTTCTAACATTTTCTTCAAAGTTTTCTTTATTTAAAAACTTTATACCACGAGATGTTTTATTGTGTACCAAGAATACCATTACCATTTATACCAACATGTTATCATTGAAATAAAATATACTAAACTGTATTCTATTGAATTATTCTCACTCCAAAAATATGCCGTGTTATTCCTGTGTGTAATGTGTGAATTCCCACACCTATATTGTTAATTGTACTCACCCACGGATGAAAATATTTCCTGTCGTTCGCTATCACAAACACCCACAGGGCTAACCAATGCGATCGTCATCACTAGTTTACACTCAGCTGCCAACTCATTCACAATGACAACAAACTAAAGCTGCAGCTTTGCAAAATCTACAAACAATACGTCACATACCCTGGGGTTTTGGTCGGTAAATATCAAGCTAAATTATATCTCTATACCGGCTACCTACCATTTAACACAATATATATTTGTGAATTCTGTTTCGCAGTAAAATTCCTTTAGTATTTTCAAACATAATTATTTTCCAGATGGAGCATATTTCTCAATTAAACCAAGAATTCAATTCAAAGATTTAATCAGTTCACTGTAAATGTATATTTAATTTCAATGAAGATACTGATAACGCGAAATGGAATATCGGTTACCAGCAGACACGAAATGTGAAATAGTTCACCAGTATTACTGAGTGCTACATGTGATTATGAGAAATAATGTGATATATATGTGAATGATTTATACAAATATATTCTGTTTGAAGATTGGGACAAAGTCGAAACATATCTGCAACATATGTGTAATAATTCAACAGTTAACGTTTTTCAAATATATGTTCAATATACAGAAATTACAAACCCAACATCAAGGAAATGTTGGGATTGTCAAATCCTATTTTATCTGTAAATAGATGCATATCCTTCAGTATATCAAAGCCTTACAGAAAGATTTCCTGACAGATGTGGAATAAATACCAGCATGGCGATGGTGACCATATGTTGACATGTTACCTCAACTTTAGGTATAAAATGAAAACACAAAATACAAAACAAATTCAATTAGGTTTGCTTGAGCCCAAGTATTGCACTAAAACTCAAGAATGCCCACTATATGTGTATATCCTCTCTGACGAAATACCAGTTTTAACTCACTATAAATGAATTATGAATTTTAGCTATCGTTAGTGTTAAACTTTATTTATATCTATAAATACATCAAATTATATCAATAAAACAAATATAATTATATAACTGTTGAGATCTTCAAAACAAAAGAAAAAAATCCAACAGCTGCATCAACTATTTTGATACATAACCGTTTGCTATGTGATATATTTTCAAACTAAAACATATATTTAGCTGATTGGATATTACTTACCCAATATTAACCATAAACATAAGTTAAAACTCCGAGTGTACGTGTAAAAACAACCTATCACGTCTACAGTTTGAAACTATTATTGTGTATTAATGGTAGTAGCTGTAGTTTAGCAAGTGGTGTCTATCTATCTAATAGTGTTTAATTAATAGCAGCAGTGCATAGTACGTGGAGATGTCCATTTATTGTTCTCTGATAATCATCAACGCGAAAGGGATGTCCTGCCATGCTTTTAACATAATGATAAAACTTATCGTACAAAGGTCAAAGTTGATATACCTAGGTTTATTTACTTAGATGTTCATACAAACTGTATGCAAGCTATGAAAGCAAGGGCCCCTAGCAAGGCAGTGTCGGTAGAGATTCTTCATTTGATGTCAACCATCTGAGTGGAACGTAGCAATTTTAACATTGTTCCAGTATGAAAACAAAAGTAATGTGTGAGAAGAAGTATTGCCTACAGCACATGTCTACCAATAGTAAAATAGTGAGTGTTTCCATATGGTAATAGGGTTCCGTCTTGAAATCTTAATGAATTACCTAACTACACATGTCGAAGTCTCGCCAATTTGCCCTAAGGGCCAGAAACATACTTGGAAACTCGAAGGACCCGTGATAACGATCTACCTATACGAATCTTTATGTTTCCGTATAGCTTCTGTTCATTATCATCATCATGAATGTATGTATCACCAATACAGAGGCATTCTAAAGAAAGGAAAGAATTGCATCTGATAGAAAATTAAATTTTAATATTCATTTATTATGTTTTATGTCGTGCATACACACGATTTACCTTCTTGTCTGAAATAATAAGGAATTAAAACAAAAACAATTAAGATTCTGAGCGTACGGAAATCCGAATAAATTGACACAGGTGTATACATTTATAAACTTTCTCTTATATGGAATAAAAATCCGTTCGTTTTTACCTTACGGCCACGGTGACATATAATGTATAGTTTGAGGGTGAGTACTGTTGACATTTTCCCGTAGCACATTAACGACTGAAGACGGCATATATAATAGCTAACGGCAATGGAAAGAGAAGTCAGTTCGAATCAGCAGACCTCACCGAAAACCAAACTTTTCGATTGTGAAAGGTAATCTTAGTTACCCCGTAGATCAGAGCAGGTTCTCGAGTAGATCAAAGTCATTCAACTGTCATTTGATACACAGTACACTCTTACTGGTTCCATCCGGGCGCCAATAAAATCATTCACAGAAAGAAAGTTAGTATGGAATCACTAAACATGATGGACGGGGACACAATAGAAATATAATGGCGACAAGGGAAGGACTGGGCCAGGCAGTCCCCCGTACCACCCTATACATAATGGACCTGTCTCCTTCTATTTGTCAATGTTGGTTCAGGGATCAGAAGCCCGGGCCGATTAGACCCTGGACCCAAATGCAATATTAAACACTGTTGATGGTACCGATACCAGGCTATCGCTCATGTAACAGAGCTGAGATCTGGAAAACATCAGATATCCTATCTAATTCACATGAGCCCTGATAACAAATATATAAATGATAAATGCGGAACGTGGAATTTTAACCGCTTTCATAATTCCTTCGCAACAAACACATTTATACATGCAAACTACCTTATCTGTGACAGGAAACCTCCTGTCGATTCAATGGCAGACGAACCCATACCGTGGAAAAGCATTATCCAAAAAGAAATTTGACAATGAAATTAAATTTGTGGGACGCTGAGTTAATTGGCTGCGTCCCCGAGACAATGGACCTGCGTCCGAACGATGTTTAATTCCATCATTGACATAAACATCTTTTTCCTACATGGAGTTTGAACTCCTGTTTTCAAAATTATTCTTTTTATCCCATGTAGCACTGCTCGATTTCAGACACAATTGTCTTTTAGTATTAACAAGAGGCACTTCTGTAGCTTACTGTATTGTTGCTAAAGATGTTTTACTAATGGAAAGTATACGTATGGGAATTCGAAATATCTACTTGATTGGAAAACAAATTGATAAGTTCCTAATAATTAACATGTATAAGCATTCCCTCCTATGATAAATAATCTAATTCATGCCGTTACAATTAAACAATTATACTTTACATACTTTACCGAGCACGTATACTGTAGTTATATTTCCATTGTTTTATACATGTATATTTTTGATTGTTTCATACATGTATATCTTTATTTTTCTACACATGTACTTTTCAATAGTTCACTACATGTCTATTTCCTTTGTTTTACACATATAAATTTCCATTGTTTTATACATGTATATTTCCATTGATTTTAACATGCTTTTCCACTGTTTTATTCATGGATATTGCCTTTGTGTTTGAACATGTATATTTCCATTGTTTTAAATATGTTCATTTTCATTGTTTTAAACATGTATATTTTTATTGTTTTATATATGTACATTTCCATTGTTTTATACATGTAGTATATAAGTGTTGTGTCATAACTATATTTTGTACAGCTTCATCCACATGGATGTAGATTCATGAATATGTGTGTAATATTGCTTAACACAGATTGGAAATTTCAATTAAAATCTCTCTACAGGTCTTACTTTAAGTATGATTGTTTTCATTTGACTTTACAATTTCCCATGTAGCTTTTTACTGTATATTGCAATTACTACTTCATATCGTGAATGCATTTAACTTCATACAAATTGATGTTATATCATTCAAACAAGTGTATGTATTAATACTGCATACATTACTATTATATGCTACTTGACATTATTATAGAGAAATGGAATATTGTAGCTACATGAATTCACTTGATTTAAACGAAGCCATAGATATATCGAAAAAATAACATCCAACTTTTTACAGTAGTTGAGCTGTGTACAATTACCGTACATATTTTGACAAATGGTGTCAATGAATTTCAGTTTGGAGAGTTATTTCATTTATGGTATCATTTCATCTGTAACATTATGATGTCTTAACTTGTATTTGGGGTTTGGGTTACTTTCATGACAGAAAATATTACTATATACCAATTCTACGACTTCGACCTTCACGGAACACCATTAAGTCGTGGTTTTAATTTCATTCCTTAAATTTCCATTTTATTATTTAATTTGATTTTTTTTTTCAAAATGATATCTAAGGCCTGTTGGATGTATAAGTGTCTTATCAAATTGTATGGGAACATTGCTTTGGAATTTTATTACCTTCCTAAAATCAGAGTACACTCCTAATTGAAGTCCTCTATCAATGATATACGACAATTCGCGTGAAATCAAGTGATTCAAGCAATATGCCAGATACGTTTTTCCATTTAATATTACAGGGTGCTTGGGATATATTGGCGATGACATCTAAATGTATCTTCATTCAGCATTTTGCATTACAAATGAACAGATTTCCTGCATTAAATATATTTAAGTGATGGTAAAGTCCGATAAGAGCAGACTGACAAAATCTCCATTCTACCCCTAGGCTACACATGGCTACCCTCCAGTACACATTCTCGTAATGGCATTTTAAAAAATAACACGCAATATAGATTTTCACTGAAGTCTATCTTATTAATGGGTGTAATGATAGCAGGGAGTATTCCGTTATTTCGTGTAGTGCCGGGAGGAAGGCTTGCTACACTAGCTCGTCCCTGGGAGGAGGGTCTCGCTCCCTACTCCCTTCTCCACACGAGCAGGCCCGTGGCACCAGCAGTCATCGACTTGCCTTCTTCCTAGAGGAAAAGGTGTATGCTATCCGGAAGTAATTTTATCGACATCGTGTCAATCTAATGTTATTTTATTGTTTTGCTCCATCCCATTGACACACATCCTAAAATCCAATATGCGTGCGTCTTTTAGGTTCACAAATGCCCAAGGCAAACGCATGGCATGTTGATGGTTTACAGTGATAATTTTTAAGTTGGCAGTTCTATTTGAAAACAGCAACCTCTTTACTATTGTAATAAATTAAGCCATCTAATGGAATAATAACTATTCTAAAACGCATAAAGCATGCTTACAAACACAACACTATTGTCTTCAGCCCTTTCATTGTGTGTATGTTGAATAGGTTCTGATACATCAAATACTATTTGTGAGTATCGTTTAGAAACAAATCCCTAAAAACACAAGGAATTACAATTGTAACCTCGAATGTATTTTGGTTATAAAATATTATCCATTGTGGGTTAGAGACTATATGAAACCGTTTCCGTAAAAAGAAAAATACTATAGCTTGCACTCAATCACACCTTCATTGTTGCCAACGTAATTCGCACTAATGGTACAAAATAGGAGCCGATTTGCAAAGTGTCTCAAATTACAGATGGACATCATGTAAATCTTATACTGATCAAATATGCAAATAAACACGCACCAAGCTATTTGCTTCACCAGTTAGATGTCCAAACTACTGCGGTGAGTGCTGCCCTGCGGCAGGTGAATTAGCCCCTACCGATAACGTCAATCCTAGCCTACCAGCAATGCAAATACGCAAAGATATCAGATGCTAGGAGAAAATAGCCCCTGCTTTACTTTTTTATGTCATAGGAAGATCGCTATCCCCTAATCAACTATAAAACACTTTTTGATTTATGCATTTTGTTTCTTTCTCAATTTTTTCTATGAAAAGGTGAAATCTTGAGTAAATAACCGTTTGATCAATGTCGCTTCGTTTCAACAATGAAGAGTTATTTTCTCTGGCAGGGTGGAAATTAACACGTGAATGACGTAACGTAAATTATACATAGCCGAACAAGTTTCCGTTAAGTGTTAGTCGCAGCGAACATACCAAGGATACAACCTAAGCTGTATAAATTTAGGATTTGAAGGTAAACAATTAATGTTTTGAATGTTTTACTACAGGATCTATTCAATATATAAGATTTTAAAAAATCAACTACAATTTTCACATTAATATCTGAAATACGACACAAACCGTTTTGATAAAACAAGGGCTATCATTTTGTTTGTTCCAAAGCCTTGTTTTTCATTATAATAGCTAGTGGAATATCATATTGATATGTTATAAGACAATGTGAATATGGATTTCTATCAATGATCAAATTATTATTGTTATTCAGGCTCACCATCTATCTGTAAAATGCGAAAGAGCGAAGGAGCGCAATTTAATATTTTCGCAAATACAAACAAGGGGAATAAGACAGGAAATAACACTGCTATAAGGAATTAATTCCAAAAGGTCATGAGCTTTTTTTGTCAAAAGGTCATGAGCTTTTTTTGTCAAAAGGTCATGAGCTTTTTTTTATCTTAATCATTTGTGTTTACATAACCGAATTTAAACAAACATGCACAATGATGAATTAATGCTCCCATAATGATGACCGTAAACCAATGAACAGAATCTGCAATATGCGCAATTAGGATTTAGACGAAAATATTCAGCGCAAAAGTCGCTAAAATAATATTATCGCTATAACATCAATGTTTACAGTAACTAAACCATATGTATAGACAAATGAAAAAGGCCATGAATCATCACTGCATAATACAATTCGAAATAAAATACTATTACTGGATATAAAGCCTTACCAAACCCATCCCCACTTGAAATGATATTGTTATTAGTCTTTAATGTCTTCTATGGTCTCTGCAATACATTATCGACATCAAATTCAGCTTAATCCACCTACATTAATAAAAACCCTAGCTCTATCGCTAATGACATACATATGTATATCTACAAAATAGTATACACCCTACTATTACCATGGGCGTTTGTTACCAAGATCATAAATAAATTCTAAATCGCTGTATTATGTTGAATATATGAAATATTCAACAAGAAGGCGTTCTTGTATTGTTCGCACAACGTTTTGAGCCAGGAAGGCGCCAAATGTAGACCATGTGACGAGTTACGGGCGTTATATATTTTACATACTTTGTGCGAATATATGAGCATCCTTTGTCGACTGGCCCGCTTTCGTTGAATACTTTAGGAGAACACCTAATGGTTCCCAAAACCTCCGCATAATGCATTTATTTCCAAACGTGTGAAACTTATTATAAGTGGAATTATTTTCTCTCATTATTCAGACACTTCAAAATTTCAACACTTTTATGATTATGTTGTCATGACAAAAGATGGGATATTCATGTTTCTTCACGATCTTGGTTTGATTTCGTTGCACATTTGCCTGTGAAATAACCGATTTTTTGTATCAGTGGTATTGAGGTTTGAGCCCATGTGACTTTACGGATGTGTGTTGGCGGATGAGTTAACGACTGACAACAGTTTGTTTTCCAAGTTTATTTCGCTATAAAGCATTGTGCCAGAAAACACTTTTTTTAAACACAACTTGAAGTTTTATCGTGAACGCTATAGTTAACGCACTGCCGCAACAATCAATACTTACAAACTTGTAGTTACACGGGCAGCAAACTGGGATAGGCGGCATTAAAACTTAGTTTCAGGACATTTTTCTGTTGTAAGGAATTAATATTTCTTATCTGCTTAATTTTATTCCGTTAACATTGGAAACCGCGAACATAAACGTTTGATAGCATTAATAAGAACAACCTGCTTTTGGTAATGTCTTACAGTTATATTCACGTTTTAGCGTCACACAAACTTTTGGCCGTTCACCACCGGTGGCCCTCCTAAAAGTTCTCTAATTGAATAGACATATTGGTTGGCAGGATTCTGAAATAAAGAGGTCCAAAATTACTCATGGTTCCCCCGAGGGTTTAGTGTCAGAGGTCGGAGGAACGGAGAGACAGCCACCCATTCATACTGGACATAATTGCAGTCACTGACCAGCACAAAACTAGTCCCACGTCACTGGTCAGTGTGGCGCGTCTCTTATCGTGATCTAATTACCGATAAATTTGCTGACCACTTTCAAGCAATCGGGAGGTATCAATAGATTAGTATACATTCATCACCAAGTAACATTAAGATAAGGCCATATGGAGTTACCGAACGTGTTTTCAGCTAACTGACCGCTACACCAGTGGGGTGTTACCGTCACGCCCGGGTTAGCGGTATTATGAACACACTACCATAATGTACACAGATGCCTCTTCGGATTCTATTACATTTTAATATTCCTCGAATCTATCTTCTGGTGACAGGTATATCTAAGCTGATTGTATTTGTATTGGTATAATGATGGGGCGAGTTGATCGAGCCTAACTGGGGTCAGGCTATATTAAGTGCAAATGGAATCTGTTATTCTAAGACATTCGCGATATCGGAACAAAGACCATGTTTTCAATACCTTTATGAATATCGGTTGTCTTTTTTATGTTGAAACATACGCATAAGCGTATTAAGATGAATAAAATTATTCAATATTTCAAAAAGCACAATCAATTCAAATGTTAATGAGATGAGGAAATGTATCACAAATACTGATATCTAAGCAAACGAGTGGTGCAGTCGATATGATATCCGAAGCCACTGTTTTTTTTTCACAGGATATATCATATCATTAGCTGAGTCTCATTAGTTTGTACGTTGCTGTCAACGAAGAAGGAATTATATCTGGATTAGTTTATGTTTCTGTATGTGTGAACTTTTTAAAACTGTCTTAAATGCCTTGAAAGATAGACGGTTGCAATGTCATGATTGATGCAGGCAAGTAAAACAACCCTTCATTTAGCTTTATTTCTCATTCAGTTGCTTTGAACCTCAACCTTACCCAAATGTTAACCAATAAGAATAGATCAAACCCGAACAATAATCATATCGGTCAGTAACCAAAAGACAAACGCATTAAGTTCAAATTGTCATACGGGTTTTGTAGCAGTTTATATAGTTTATTTCCATATTTAACAACCAACGTTATATATATGTAACACCTTTCTCAAAGTGCTGTTTCCTAGGGATATTACGTAGCTTAGTCAACAGTTATTTATTTAGTTGTATTTCAGATTCAAATTGAAAGTTTGAAATCTCTCCTACAAAATCATTTTCAATTTTCCATTTTTTCAATTATTGCAAAGTACTCTGATATTTCGCCACTCATCCCCACAATATCCCTATATTATGGGAGATGGCCGCGATAGGCTGACGGGAGGCTGCATTAAATGTGGTCGTATCACCAACATTTCTGTTGGTAATATAATTGCATTGCGTATAATACCTCTTTCTGATCTATCAATACTTGGTCCATCTCTTTACATTCCTATCCGGTGATCGGTTTTCGAAAGCACTTGACCGTGGCTGAGCTTGCTGTTTGAAGTTAAGACCGATACCTTTGATACAGTTCCTACACTGGCAGATCCTGCTCGTGAAAAACGCTTAAGACTAATATTTCTACGTTTATGCCTGGCATCTGTCGCCGACATCAGATGCTGATAACTTTTCTCTCTCATAATTTTAATAGAACTTTTATTAATGGATATGGTAGTCATAAGATTTGTAGGCTTTTAATCAAAGGAAGATAAGAACGCCATACAGAACGTTTTGCAACACAAATCAAAAGGTTGTCCAACGGTTATTGTCATGACTTGATATGGGCGGACAAGTAAATAAAAATGGAACACAAGACTAGGACGTCAAACCTAGAGATCCCACGTAAGATAACACTACAAAAATTGGAGTATTACACAGTGCTTAATGTCAAAGTTTGAAATGTTTATCAACTGCAGTGTCCACACCACGGGGAGTTACCATTCTAGCGGATGAGTAAACACCAACCTCGCCAGGCACTCATTTACGCAAGAAAACATACAATATTGGCGATACACACAGTGCCACAACTAGAATAAAACATCCAAGTCATTCACCCATATAATTCTGATTCCAAGACCTCCGACCGAAAGGCTAATCTCTGTTTGTTTAAACCTGTAGAGTTTTTCTTGGTTCTTATGAGTAATGGGAACATAGATCGCCTCTATCATATGACCGTTTTACAACCATTCCATGTATTTGACGGGGAAAGTAAAAACACTGGAACCAAATTAATTAACTTTAGGTTCTGTGACCTCCGTCTCCCCTCTCTTTTGGTCGGTTCCCAGGACAATTTAACGTCCATGAGTAAGGGTTAATCGCAAGAAATCTGGTATTCGGACTAAACTAATCAGAGTTTCTATATTTGTAAACCAATCAGTGTGTTTTCTTAATAATGCTAAATTGATTAAAGACATTTTCATAAAATTCCATAAACAAATGGAACTTTCAGCTTTTAACCATTTTAGCATTAATTCTTGTTTTTGAGACAAACGTTTAGTGTTTTCTTCAGGAACAAGTAGAATTATCACTTTTACTATCGTTTGTATACAATTCAATCAATATTATCATTGTTAAAGATTTCTAACGTGACAGTCCTTGTGGGGTATTTACGAAAGTTATTTGCTATAATATGAAATATGCATTTGGTATAACACATTTATATTTGTTATTTGATCTTTTGTTGAAGCAGATTTTGATCAATTCATACACATTCGGTGTGGATTTCTTTGTTGTAGGTCATTTAGCAACAAACTTGATAAAGACCATCTAGTTAGAAGTCATTATTCAATCATGAATCCATCAAAGAATTATCTTGTTTGAACTCAATATATCTAGGACTTGATATACTCTTGAATAATGCACGCTCGAATTTTTCCCCATTTTACTCTGATTGTTGAACGAGACCTATATTTTAATGTGGTTTTTTTTTTATTAAGATCAATTTGCACGGTATCATATTAACGCTATAGAGGTACTGATACATTCAGTTACCCTTACAGATTATCAGGAGTATATCCGCAAGCACAGCATGAAAGCATGAATTCATGCATAAAACTAACTGCTGTTTTGATAGCGTACTTGCAATGATTTATTAAGTAAAACAAGTGATGATAGTGTCTAAGGGTTTCCAGTTTTCGAAAGTATCCACTGGTTGCTTAAGAAAGTATCACTATAGCACACATCGCTATAATTATGTTCCATGTGGATCTCCAACAGAGCGTTAGAACTTAAATCAATCAAGCCAGGTGCGATGTCTTTATCCATACCAAAGTATAAATGACAAACGAGTGGCACCCGGGGTTTGGTATTAAAACTAGACCATTCTTTATACTCTCCACCACAGAAAATGAAGCCTTCTATCAACATCTTGTCATGTTTCCCTTTTCGTATAGCAAGGAGATTTAGGGATACTGAAGTAGAATTATGATGTTTCTGTGAACGACCAGACGAGAAATCGTGTTTTGATTGACGGGTGCACGTGTCCCGATTTACATTCTTATCTATCCCAGACCAATATTGAATCATACAAGTTTTAGTCGGCGCCATTGTAAAATGGACTGGTGCATGCAGAGATGCTGTTTTTGATATACCTATACCATGTAAACGATGGGATTCTAGAGGCTTTAGATACCGATCCGAATAGGTCTTTGAATCAAACCATCAAGAAACTTCCATAGAGAAAATACAGGAAGTTGATAAAATACCGAAAACACAATAATCCCGAAACCGTTGTTTCCCTACGTATTTTGCGTTGTGCACTATGGATATGGACATCGTATAGTACATTACTTTTATGCTTTAGGATTCATGAGAAAATTCCGAGGTCTGTTGAGGCTGACATATATATGTCTTCCACTGGAGTGAGGTTGCTGTGGTGATGCTGAGTGAATCAGTTGTCTCGCGATCCTGAATCAGAATCAAGTTTATCAACTTAATAATGAAATGCATAAAATTGCACTCTCTTTTTTACTGAATGCTTGGAGACAAAAACCCTTTTAATATTTCAGCATATTAATTTGTAAAATTATTTCAAATATGCATATGAAGCAAAATATTTATTTTGAAAATTTCTCTTTGATCTTAAAGAGATTTCAAATCGAAAGTACAAATACTTATGAATTATGGATTTTTCAAGAATTTGATATCACAAATTATTTCGCGATCTCATCGGATAAGTAATCATCTAATATACAATGATAAACGTAGATCATTGGCACTGATTTACTGTTAATTTATATATAAAATACAACACATTAGGCAACTTACGTAACTCACTACATTCTGGAAGGAAATTATTTTGTATTGTTCAATCAATTATTATGACTATATACATTTGTCAAATATGTGTGACAACATTAATAAAACGCTACTTAGATTTGTAAGGGTTTCTGTGCTATTTGATGACAAACATTACAAAGCTTGGTATGGTCTCGTTTTGCCATTCACATAATTTATTGAATTTATGTAAATAATTCCCCTTTGATCATTTTAAGGTTGATTTTGACATGCGTGTTTGCTACATTCCGTATCAGGAACACTTTCACTGTGCAATAATTATAAACATTTAAGCGATGACATATGAACGACACAGCACAGGTACAGATGGTATACGTTTATATTAGTATCATCTTCCGGTAGTATACCACTCATAGTTAATGTAACTTTTCACTTATAGCATACCATTTTCCCGTTTGAAGAGAAAGATATGCCTCTACTAGCTGTTGTGAGTACTGTTGTGGTGCCCTAGGCTAAACATTTTATGATTCCGCACAAAAATATGTCTTAATTAGTTGCTCGGAAAATTACCAGTTAACATACCCGATACTCCGATGAAGGATTTTAAATGGGAATTTTAAAATGTGATAAAACGACTTAATATGCACTAGTACTCGTTTTGTTGACTGTTTATTATTTTTCAGAAAATGTCCTTAGTTCATGCTTCATGCTTTAATTTAATTACTCATATCTATAGCAGGTATCTCGTGTATGCATTTCCTATTAGTAATTAAATCTATAAAAATGCATCATTGGCCATTTTTACATTAGCTTCAAAAATGAAAAATGTATAGGTGATGAATATTTGAATTTGATTACATATTCTTGTAGCTGAACTCATTAATGATTTTATAACTTTACAAATGATACTCTCACCGACGAAGGCTATCGATACGGTACTCTATTCTTACCAAAGGCATTGTGAAAAGGAAACGTTCGTAAACAATCAGAGAATCTTTATGAAAAACTATCCGTGATATATATTTATATTATATCTATATATGTTCATAGATATGCAATGCGCAGTTCCGTTGTAGTACGTGCGTCCACATTTTTATTTGACAAGTGTCTGATTCCCAGTAGAATTATATTGTTAGAATCATTCAGTTCAAATCGTGAAGTAATAAGAACAAAATAGATAACCATCAAAATAATTCTCTTTGAGATTTCGGAAAC
Organism: Pecten maximus; assembly: GCF_902652985.1. Taxonomy (NCBI): domain Eukaryota; kingdom Metazoa; phylum Mollusca; class Bivalvia; order Pectinida; family Pectinidae; genus Pecten; species Pecten maximus. The sequence goes on along the minus strand of NC_047021.1, from coordinate 28,120,979 downwards.
ATGAATTAAATGATTATAATATTTACATCCGGCCGTACATTATAGAATACCAAGACACATATTAAGTCATGTATACATCATTGAAAGCAATTATGAAAACCTTATAGTAGCACATATTCATAATGATTAAGTATGATTTTGTACATGATTTCAATTACCCTTTGATATTTTTATACATATATACTGTCTATCGTAGACCTCGTCTTCTAAAATGCAACTATAACCAATGTATGCAAAACTTAACACATTCTTCATTCCCCTTATCGTGTTATCCACCTTTTGCATACACAAACAGCATTTTTCCCTCGATTTACTTCAGTGCGTGCTTACGCACTTACTATGACTTAATATCCGTTGTCTTTAATCTTTGGTGACGATTAAGGATATATTCAAAGAGGTAGATTTTATTGTTTATCAAAACGCAAAGAAATGCATATTATATGTTGTTTTTTTCAGTTTCAAAACTTTCTCATTGTTCTAATGATCAAAACGATATTCTCATTGAAGGAGTACAATTCAATGAAAAACACTTCAGTACGTTTAGACAGGCTTAGAAATATGAAATTCTTTTTAACAATTTTAATCAAATTGCTGTGGAAGAGAACTAATTTTGTCACATAATTCAGTAAACCATGTTTGCTTTTTACCTGACTTGACATCAGTATTTCTTTTAGACATTTTCTGTCACATTTGGTGTTGGTATAGATAGGAATTGATGGTGTTGTGGGATTTTACCCAGATCAGACCAGTGAAGTCTATGTTGTGTGTCATCGCACAATAAACGGGATCTCATTTAATGTCCATTGTTACATAACGAGAGAAATCATGAAGGAGGTAATCAATTTATCAGGTTTGTTTTAAAAATTGTAAAATGCACATTTCTTTTAATGCTTTAAAAATCAAAACTGACACATTGCTAGGTGTTATAATTTATATTCAAAATTTAAAGTTACAATATCATTATTGATAGTTTTTATAGATATCCCATACAGAGTATTGTTAGTTGAAAGGTGCCTAATGAATTGTAAGAAACATTTTGTAATCATAGGTAAAGTATTATTCATAATAAGTAGATCAAATAAGAAATAATGTTTTACAAATTATTTCATATTTCTACATAATTGTGAGTCCTCCGATACGTCAGTGAATATTCTCTTGAAATACATTGTATTGTATATAATTATTGCTGTATCTACTTTTCCACAAACGCCTTGATATTGTTTCGCACCTTATAACAGACATTTTCACTATAATAACTCATAGATACACACATGTTCGTACCCTGTATCACAGCTCCAATTTCTACATTTAAGTAGGTATATTTTATTCTTATGATCAATTTGTCAAACTAATATGGAATCTTCTTTTCCAACATATATTATTAAATTATTTCTAACTTGTTTTTGTTCCGAGGAAACTTGTTTGATATTTACAGTATGTCTACAAATTCTTTTTTAAAAAATGCTGTATATACCCGATAAAATTATTAGAATTGACAATATTGTATTGTGCTAAGATATGTATATACAGATTGTTTTCATATATTTTCACATTTGTTATTTTCTTGATAATTGATTATACTTATTGAATTATACAGTATGACAATTTTGAAGATTTGTTTTGTGGAATTAACAAGTATTTGATGCCTGAATTAGTCAATCATCCGGTTTAATTTTATCATTTTACTATAATTTCTGTAAGTAAAATTTCAATATTTGTATATAATATATTGATGATAAATGCAGATACATTGATACGTATGAGCAAAATAAAGTATTTGTATTCATTACGTACGGTCTTAACCTCAACGTAATCCGCCTTAGGAGATTATATAGAATCCCTATGCGATTTATTTTAGTGTATATCATGAAACTAAACACGTGATATCGTCTTCAAAGTTAATTTATATTGTTATACTCAGTTTTAACAATTATCGATTTTTCATGATTTTTATTACGTTATTTTGTGGTCCGTCAATACCACAAATCTAAGACAATGGTCATAAGGAAATGTTCTAATATCGTCATATGACAAATAAAAAACAAGTAAATTACAAGTAATTACAAACTTACAATCATGTTCTTTACCGCACTGCTAGCTTGGGACATCAAAATGAGTTTTATGACTTCGATTCACTGGCCATTTCAACTGAAGCATGAACGTTCTAGGTTTTGATAGAGAAACTGTTTTTGTTTATTGAATAATAGTTTCCCTCGGTAATGAAATCCAATTAATTGGCAATATTTCAAACCGACACCAGTGGGTAAAATAAATACGGAGTAGCGGTTACCTTGTGGTATGTCGAACCCAAGAGTGGGCATTGCCAAGGAAGAGCAGAATGATTAAAACAATAGTTATTACTCCCAATGAAGAAAAATTGCATTTTGGGACAGTGTAAATATGATAAAATAATTAATAGATAGAATATAATAAACAAAATTCATACAGTTCATAATGATTTTGATAGAATACCAAGTTATAGTTTTCTTTCCGGATTTAGAGCCATGTATGTGCTATGCAAGATTGGCATATCACATTCAAATGCTATGCAATTACATAAACGTAAATATTACCAGCGTTCCGCTGATGCGGCAGTTGGGAGGCCCGCGACCAGAGCCAAGGTATATAGCTAGCTGTTTTCTTGTCAAGCGTCACTCTCCTCTCCCACCCTCTATTTACCGAGACTATGATGGTTTCTGTCAGAACTGATTATATACTAAGTAGAAGCTAGCTAGAGAAAACAAACATATAAATGTAAAGTCTACACACCTCCTGAAGGCAAGCCAAGGGAGGTAATCCCGGCCTTTCTTGTCCGAATCAGCCTCCGCAGCTTATGTCACCCCTGACGTTATATATAGAAGTGAAGACTTGCATGGTTAAATGATACAAAATACCAAGTCTATCAATAAATACACACGTAGTGTACGTGTCTGACCGCCAAAGCCGGGCAAATCTCGACTTTGATATTTTTGACGGAGATACAAGTTATATCGTTTAACTGCTTGACATGATAACAGTACGTGGGTTTATCAGACTATCTCGCGCTCCTCCATTTATGAAATGGGAGTTAGGTTGAGTCGACACGCACCGCGAGAGCTAGATATTGCCGATACTCCGTGTAACCACTTTTATCACTGTAAATGAAAGCGACAACAATACCAGCAACACGACACCTGTATTTGTTTGGTAATTTTATGCATCACACATTTCAACTTTGCATAATTTGATTAACTCGGATTGAACAGAAGCCAGGTCCAGGCCGGCCTCTTCTGAGGGTACCTGATTAGATATTCCTAGATAGAGGAACTCCTGATTTATACACCGACTTCTCGCAACCCTTTATCCATATTTTCCGATAATGTTAATGGTGTCTTTCGCTGTTATTTGAATACTTATCTCTGCAATACTATCTTATTAACATGGTGTATGTGGTCATATACACAGGGAAGGCTATCCCCTCCCATCAGCTGTCCCTCTTGTGTCGGATCGGCTTACCCTACAACGAAGCTGATCCAATTACTAAATTCTAATTTCAATAGAATATTCTAAGTGATTGCTTACATTACACTATATCACGGGAGAGACTAGCATACCCGGGATCTCAGCCACTGTCGTAGTCTCGAGCTAAGCATTGTGTAACCAATCCTTAACCTCATCCAATGAAAAGTCAAGTTTTTATGCTCTTAATAGCGTTTTATTTTTTCTCTCTTTTTTTTTTTTTTTTGCATTAAATACAAACAACCGAAATTTCGCAAACTGCGCCAATACTAATCAGCTAAATTCCACTAAAATTCTCATGAGACGACACAACAGGACAATCACAAAACAAAACAGTTTTATAATCACGTTTGATACGTGAGGGAGGATAACTTCAAATGTTAGTTCGGCGATGGAATACAATAGTTGTAAGCATGATGTGATTTTCCTATATCGTTCTATCTTTGCAATAATGTTGGATCATTTTAATGCGATAGTAACTATATACATGTATGTGATACTTTGAATTAACGCGACATTTTATTGTGTAAATTTCTTTTGGTCTACTTTGTTGTTGTTCTAAATTATTATATTTCATTCGAAAGGGAGAATAATGTAATAGCCTTCGCTCATTTCAATACTTTAGTAGATATTGATTATAGATGCACTTCACAGATAGATATTATTTGAATATGGAAATCATTTTTCCTAGTCACATACATTTATAAAAGAGTTTTTTTTAGAGTTGCTGCACCAGAAAAAGAAACTTCCAATACATTTCAAAATGTCCATAATCAAAAGTTGACTTGCATATATTTTAGTTAATAAGTATGAACTGAATTCTGGCGAATACTTCATGACGTGGCAAAATATGTGTTTTTACGTTAACAACATAATTCGAGAATTTTTATGAGTTGCATTGAAATGTTCAAATATGTACTTATAAATGCATAAAATCTCCAACAAAAATACTTCAAAGTGTTCCCGTTAGAAGGAAATATATAAGAGAAAATATATCTCTTTTTCTGATCCGTCAACTAGATTTTCTCGAAGATACTTTTCTCACTGCTAACGTGAAAAATTAGAGATTTTCACATAAAACTAAAAGTATTCAAGGTAATTTTAGACAAATTATTGCTAAGATTCAGCATAAGACCGGAAGAGCTATTCCAAATCACAGAAGCCTGATATTAGCCCTTTGAATTGAAACGAACATAAAAGCCCAAAATTAAACGAATAACAATAAAAGCTACTAAATGCAAAATATCAAAATTTTAAGAGCGCGTTAAGTTGCAAATTTCGTGAATGTTATTGAAAGATGCACTGTATCTATTTAAACATGGGTTGGTGAGAAAGCAGATTGGAAAAGTGATAAAAGAAATTATAACCCAAAGCGCCGATTATCTTAGATAATTGTTGCTAACGTGTGTACAATCAGCTTCATCTATAGTCTCGCTTCGTGTATCTGAAAAAATACGAGGTATTTACCTAGAGAAGCTGTGCTTTATATACAGTCATGCGTAGGTACACACACAGTACGTTTTTACTACTATCACGAGTATGAAAATAATACATGGCTTGTATGTTAAAGAACTGTGAATATATTTTCCAGTTGTACATCAAACCCGTCTGATCCTTCATTTAGTATATTCAAAGAATGCACTAAATGTTATTTACATGCAATAATTAAAATTTGAGAATAACATATTTTTTATGATTTTTAGCATTATATTTATCGGAAGACAAATTGCAGAACGATTATTCTTGTGATTTGAAAGTCAAATTGATTGAGCAGCAAAATAGATAATACAATGTACAAATGTATCTGTAAACGTAAATTGAAGGAATTAACAAAAGACAAAGTGAGTGACAAAGTTAAATATTAATTTAATTCTATACTCATAAAGAATACCTAGTATAATTACAGGCACAATCAGTAATTAGAACAGGTTCTTAGTGTGTTGACGAGTTACATGGTTAATAACACCATCGTGGAAAGGTGGTCTATTGTTTAAATGATCAGCTGTTGTCAGTAATGATGAGTATACTAAATAATGTAGATGTTACGGTAAAAAGACCATCCAGACTTTGGAATTACATCAGTCACGAACATCATCAGAATGATTCAATACTTTATTTATATTGTTTAAATAAACGAAATGTTAGTTTGAATTCAATCAATATAATTTTAATATGTTAATCATCTTTGTTCTGGTTAATTGGGCATGTTTAGGACCGATTATTTACACATCTATATTACCAAATTGTCAACTAGGTTTTAAATTGGTCTACACAATGTTGATCCGGCTTGATGGAAAATACAGGAGATAAAACAGCAATGAGAATTGATTAGTTGAAGAATATATGGCAATATCAATGCTGGTTTCGAACCAACAACCATGTGATATTGGTGTCAATATAATGACAGTTTATTCCATTCAATCCATTATCCTACGTTCGATTTTGTTGTTTTTAATCTTTTAGAGATATCGTGAAAACACAGGAATGTCCTATAAATGGGTCATTACATTCTAATCTCAATTCGAGAGAAAGGGATACATGTGGATTGTGCGTGTAATTACTCCCATATCTACTGTTGATTCTGTGACATTGGGATCGTCCTGATTCTAATCATATCATCCCGTTCTTATCATACTCGATGGTGCGCAAGGTTTCGATATGATTTTATGACTATGAAAGTACATTAAATGGACACAGAGATCAACTGTGATATTCCTAATAGAAATCATGGAGGCTGACCTTTCAATAGTGCAGTATGTATATGTATATATATATTATTTTACATTGATAAGGCACGTGACAATAAAAATATGATAAGGGATCAGTATTGGTCAATTGTACGTTTTTTTAAGAGATGATCATTGTTTATTGTTCCATCCTTTCGACATTATTGTTAATGATGCTGATGGAAAGCAAAGCAATGTTACTTTAGATAATGGATAACAAATTATCATTCATCTTCATTAGGAACCTGTTTTGATGTTTTATTATATCCAATATTTGTTTACATGTTTGGGCAGTGTCCTCCGTTATTGACCAGTAACCTGCTGTTGGGTCCATACTTTCATGTCCCTATGAAATATACCATTAGCCCCAATATAGTGACGATGTATTATATCTTATTTTGTAAACACGTACCAATATCACTTTTGCTTTACAATATATACTAAACAAGAAATATCTTTATAAAAGATAAACGGCATAGTTTTAATGATGACGGTTATAATGTAAAACTGATTGTGAAATAAATTAACGAAGTAATGTATTGCAGCACGGATTACAAAATTATATCAGTTTGATTCATTTTTTTGGGGGATAATAAGACTGCATTTAAATCAGAAATATCATTTTATTAATGTGTCATTTGAAAATATGCATCCACGTATTCAGCTTTCACTCACTCTTCACTTTGTTTCGTTTTTAATTGTTTATCTACATTTTGCATTTACCGCTACATTGCCCAATCACATACTTCATCTTGACCAGTAACGCCACCTGTCGCGTCATATCCGGGGCCAAAAGAAAATTATACGGCTATGCCGAAAAACAAACTACATCACTATGGCAACAATATCCTATATATATAGACTTTACCATGAATCAGATGATATTTTTGGTAACAAAACTGATAGCATAACGTAAAAAAAAACCTATGAAATTATATTAAATGTGTATCATTTTTTAAGGATCGAAGCATATACATTTTAACAATATGAAACAGAATTTTTGTGAAATGACTAATGAAAATAGAATGAAATGTATTGTGCATTACAGATCCTACGTTATTTGGGTTTGGATTAATTCAAAACATCAAAGACTTTTTATCCTTTGAACAACTACAATTCACATATCATATTTCTTTAAAATAATTCATATCTGTAATTGAAATACAGTCTTCAATGAAAAAATGTATTCCTTGTTAATGACATTAACTTCCTAACGCCTTCTTACCAGGATTGCGTGCGTGTCTGTCGGAGTACTGATGGTGTAAGCTACGGTACGTTGCTTATCCATTGTTCGCGTTTTTCCTCTCTCCTTCCATAAGGCCGGATTTAGTACAATATTGCGTGGCATCGTTTGCCCTTGAAATCCATACTTGAGGATTTTACTATATAAAAATGTACTTATTACCGTGGGAAAAGTCCTAACAATGCAATTTGATGCTTAGTTTTACCTTACACTGGCCTATTAAAACGTTCTTTTAAATCCCATATTTCTTTTGTACTTTGAGCAAAAACAATCCCATCGATACTTCATACACCTCTTACCTGTATCACTTTTGGTTGTTGAGTTAATGTTTCGCTGACATTAGGAGTCGTTGGCTGTCTGTGTATCTGCCTCCAGTAACTCTGAATGAGCAAGGGATCACAGGTTACGAAACATGGGTGGCGTATACGTAAAAACAACTAAGTCATCATGCTATGTACTAATGCATAGTGTTCGACCTGTTAAAACATCAATAGGGACAATAGACAAACCATTTTCTCAAAGGAGACACATTATGATGCAAATAATAGACGACTTTCCATTTGTTTTAATAAATTAATACACGTGTACATACCCAAAGGACATTTCATCGAGGTACTGATTCCTCTCCTACACGATATCATATAATCAATTTTCGTTTAGTACTTTATACTGTAAAATGTTGAAAATTAAATATTTAGATAACATTTCATTGTCTTAATCAATATCCTGTTTCACAATGACGACTGATGGACAGATTTATAAGTAATCATTACTTGATATTACAAATAATGATATACACATGTATTATATTTCAAATGTTTCATTGTATTTCAATATGTTATACCGCCTTAGTGTATACACTGTTTATAACAGAAATGTAGAAAATGGTACCCGCGGTTTACAAGGATATCTTATTAACACCAAAAAAACAAATAGCTTATTAACGGCGTCCTAAGATGATCGCTTTTAAGACCGGAAGTTATAAAGTTATATATTAAATAAGGAGGTGGAGATATAATTTCCTCGGGATGTGACTAATTATCTATTCACGTTATACTTAAAAGATCAGAAATTGCGTGAAGTATGAAACTTTATATCTATTTTGTCACTCCGTTATAACAGATCAGCGTATCAAGTTATTTGAGTTAAGAAATATCTTGAAATTAATTGCAACGCTAAAAAGTGAAAAGAAAAATGTATTCTGCTGTAATTTGTCATCGTCTTGATAAAGACATTTCTTAACAATTCATCATAGCAACATCTCTATAAAACGTCGGCATAAGGAAGAACAAGTAGAACAAAAATACTATAAAGGTAGTAAGTTAATACAATAATAAGATATAAAGTTCACCCGGGTAAATATGAAAATGAAATATGTAAATCATATTTGGAAAATCAGAAATAGATTAAATGGACAAAACAAAGGGCGAAGAAGGTAATGCTAATCTCCAGTATGGTAGTTTTATTTAAACACTGAATTACGACTACTGTCCTCGTGTCATTTCAACACTTTCGAATATTCCAAATTCAAAAGCATTTTATAAACGGAAATGCCGACTGATAAAAGTTTTTTGTCGCGTGTTATTAGCTAATATACTTTATCTTAAGGTAAAACAGTTACTTTCAATGCATGAACATCTTGGTTAAGTATAAGTTTTTAAGTACACTAAAGGGTGATGCTTCGGCACTATCTCGATGTAACTCTATCAATCTTGTGTGTATCTGTGATCAACGTATACATCATCACTTCATGTAGATCGTCCCGCGATTAAGCACCGTAAATTTTTCCCAATGAACTTTAAACATGAAGTTTTACCCCTATAACGTGAGAAGATCCGATAACATGTATTCACTAGGCCAAAAACCTGTCTAATACAACTCCAACTTCTGTTTTAAATGTTGTACGTAAAACTCTCTTTTTCGCTCTTTTTTGTATAACCTTGACATTTGAAAAACTTACGCATTCAATAAATACAAAACAAGGCCGGGAATGGTAGCATTTCTTAAAACGTACGACTGAAAAAAGACACACAGCAAATTAACACCTTTCAAAATAATTATAGTGTGACAAAAATGAATCAAACTTCATCACTTTGGGGTTAGGTAGGAGCTTCATCCGGCCAAATAAACAATTATGTTGGTAAACACCGACATGAACAACATCATATCGGCGGATAGCGAGCAAGGGAATAGATATTTGAATGAAGAAAAATCTCCCTGTGGATGTTAATAAAACACACCAGTGTACGACTCAATTAGTTGATATAAGACAATGTCACTATACCGTCATTGCCAATATCTATGTTAACACCAACTACAGATAAAATCGATCTTCATACAAAATTGACCAAAATAATATGTACGATGAATCAAAATGATAACCTTTGATTCCACACATGAATAAAAATGTAACTGTGCTTTCAGGGGTGTACATAAATGGTCATACAATGATATTGATCAAAAAGGCGCTCAACTCTGAACAAATTTTCCGTTATAGTGATACTTAATAAATATGATATCAGAAACAACGATATACTCTCCCAACCTGCGATTACATGCACCGAACACAGCAATATAAAATCCACCTAAAGAATGGGTCAAAGCAGTTTTACTTATTTAACGAAATTACAGACGTGAGACGTAAGGTCAGAGGTTTATACAGACGACACACGCAGGAAAAGCGCTTATAAATATAAATTAAAGTAAGGAATAGAGTAAATGCCGAAAAGGAAGGAAAGAAGGAAAGTCAACGAAATCAAATAATAAAACTAAGGAATAGTAAAATGTGTTCAAGTGTTTGTAACATATAGATCAATGAAATGTGAAAACGAGTACAAATTAGCTTCAATGATGTTAAGATAAGTCTTATACGTTATGTGAAAACGATAACAAATAGATATCACATGCAAAATACAGATACAACAAGATATAGAAAGTCGTAAACAAATCTTAAGAAACGAATCTAGGTATATCATAACAAATGACTTAGATGTTAAAAAACAAAGTTTGGAAAATATGTAGACAGTTACACTTAACATACTAGAATATGGTACATTTTTACAACGTCATCCGATCAATATTATCCTCGGATCCTGACCTGTCAAACTTCTCCAAGCCGAACCCTCTCCGAACCGGCCAACAATTTCATGTACCGTGCATGATCGGAAAAATTGAAAAAAATATATGTAAGAATAAATCTGTTTTTCATACAACATTACAAAGTATATGAATTTAATTTAACTGTTCTTTTAGCCTGATTGTCCGTATCACCATCCATTCGTCAAGTTAATATCTTGCTGCGAGATGTGCAATTTACTTAAAAAAAACAGTGATCAGTGGACATGGCATTTTATAGATGTTATGATATAAAAATAAAACGGCCTCGTAGATATCTCGATTTGTTAGTTAAAACACGTTCCCCTTGTACATCTGCTGTGCCCCAAAAGCACAGATGCCATCTCACATATGCTAAGTATACAACATACTAAGCTCATCCGTAAAACACACAGTTTTTTTTTGTAACTGTAATAGACCATGTGATGAAATACATACAAGTTGACGAAAAAATAAACCGTTTGGGATTTTGTTATTTTCACTTGAGCGAAATTGTATGTGATATTCTCTTTAACGTTGATCCGTAATTTTATTAAATTCGTTTATTTGAAATATATTGAAATCAGGATCATCACTAAATGACTTTTATGCTCGCTCTATTGAAAACTAGGGCTAAAATGTCGATATCATGTCATTTCATACTCAGTTATGTATGAAATAAACTGACGCACGACTAGATGTATCTGAATATTTCATACTGGTGGGAATTCGAAAACATGCCAATGGACTTATTAATTATGTACGTATAAAATGCCTATATTACAATTCCTATCAATACAGCATTGGATAACATGATATACCGTTGGTTCTGTGTATCGACACTTTAGGATAATATATGATTTGGTAGGTTCAGGAATAAGTTGACTTCTGTACATATTCCCTTCTTGAAGACTTGTAACTGTCGGTAGAACTTCGTACATTATTAATGTAACACTAGTTAAAGGCCTCCTTGATGGTAATCTAAACGATGTGTCCTTGCTGCTTGCAATCAGTGGCCTATCCTGGCGAAGCGTCACCAAACATTTCCCCGAAAATCGTTGATGTTTGTAAGGAATTGCTTATTTATTTATAAAATCCATTCCCTTTGTGAGTGTGAATTTTCCTTGATTCTCCCGAATATTAAATAATCCTTTGTTTCAATCTTCCATCCGATCTCTTCCTTTTTTTCTTTTTTTTTTTCATCAATGAGAGCTCAGCTAGCAGCAGAAATCTTTCCGTTTCCAATGACAAAGATTTGTACGACATGTTAGTGGTTCTGCTTGCAGATTTTGCATCTAAATAGCCTGGTCTGTAAACACCATTACATTTTTTACATACAACCCATGGTAACTTTACATACACATTGTCCGGTTGACCCTGGCTGTTAATAGGACGTTAAACAAAAACAAACCAATTGCCCGGTTTTCCTAGGACGAAATACTGTCCAATCTGTTTATCATATACGGAATAGTGACAGGGAAGAGTATCTACCGTGTATATATTGGATTTGTAATCTACTTAAGAATCCTCATCAACAACTTTTTATTTTTGGCTCGAGAAGTTGTTTAAGTAAGCCTTTATCTAAACTTCTCGCTACCATTCCAATGTTATAAGGTAAGACTGCAGTCCTATTGGGATACTGTCACTCCAGAAGTGGAATTAATGGAATATGATTGAATGAACATGTTTTGGATCTCGACTATCCTCTCCCTGAAACGTATTCTCCATCAAAATGTTCCATTGTCAACACACTAATTCTCAATTTGAGATTGTGACGTGACTAGGCCTAGATTCGTAGGCGATGTTATGGATGAAGCAGAAGACGCTTATCATTACGGAGCATCTGGTCGAATACTCCATGCAAATCGATATTATGTGTATATTTTGCCTTCGTTGTATCATTTCTGATGTGGAATAAAGGTTTTGTTATTATGTTGGTATTTTTGTTGTGGAATAATGGTTTTGTTATTATGTTATATATGTTTGTTGTCTCTGAAGAAGTGATATATATATGGCAATATACCAAGCAACATTAAACTAAAATCGTAAAATGTGCAATGTAAAACTTAATGGTAAAACATCGTATGAAATCCAAATATAACGATAAATATAAAACTCATTGGCAATCGATAACAGTAATAATGTAGGATGTCACAGCCAAATTTATACAATGTCCTATTCAGCAAAATAATGTGATCCGTAATCCCATATTAACATCTTATTCGGGACCGATCGCTTCTGTCGAATTCTTCGCCAAGCATATGTAGGGCACGCCGTATCCCCACCCCTATCCAGGTTTGCAATGAAATTCTTTCATAAATGTATCTTTGATAGTGAGAAATGCTTGTTGGAAATATATCACTTGTATCTAAAGTATCCCTATTGCAAAACAAATGACTGTCATCGAAGCAAGAATTGTCATTATACTGGAGTGGTCAATACACCTCATGATCAAGGGAGGAATTCTGATCCTCCTTAGGAAATGAAAACCACTCATGACGAAACCACACAGATTTACCTATATTTGATTTGGACCTGTTTTTTTATATAATCTTGTATTGATACATATTTTCACGGAAAGAACCAATGGCATGCTTCTGCATTAATACATATGACTTTTGTGTGATCTTCTTCGTTTCCAGCTTTGAAACCATCGGTGACGCCTATTTACTTTCCTCTGTAGCTATTAAATAGAGCTCTTTGTACTTTTTTGTTTGTTTGTTTGTTTGTTTTACTTCTCCTACTATAACTTCATTGATACCCTGAATTAATATTTCGCGAACGTTAATTTATCAAACAACATGAATATTCAATTTTTCATAATTTACCTAGCCAATGAAGTTTACTCATGAGAAGAAAACCAAACGTTTTCCTGTCCTTGACACCATCCGACAGCCATGAACAAAGTTATGATGCTGTTTACAGCTCCTGAACTATTTTGACTGTTTGGAGATCTGGTTCATCGCATTAATATTTTGCCTTGTTCTTCCCTGCATATGCTTATACCAATAGTATGCATGAAATTAGACATATTTTTCATTTCTTCATGCTCATATCCTAAAAATGGCTCGCATCACATGAACTGAGGGAGTCAGTATTTGTAACGTGTTCCTCGACTACCAACATATGGCATGTGCTACAGAGCCAAAGCAGTATGTCTGACCAATTTTACCCGGACTAATGCTGGCAAATTATGATGTTGATATTTAGTAACTGATTTACGTTCAAGCGTCGCCAATAAATGTAATCGTTAACAGTGCGTTAATCCATAAAATATTTTATGGGACTTTACAATTAGCTCGATGAAAAATTAATGACATACGTACTTATAAATGTTACGTTTTATCAGTTCTGGGAATTGGTTTCTCCTCCGACGAACAAGTCAGCAGTCGAAATTAAAAATTCATTGTCTGGATGATATCGTAAGCGGTTTGAAATATTAATTTAGGTTTACCAGGTTATTCCGATATACAACAAACAATTTTTTTTAAACACTTGAACCCAGACCAGTAGCTTGCATTGAAGAAATTTGGCTATTTTGCCAATAAAGAAATGAGAACGACAAGAAATCATCCCATTATAATTGCATAGCAGTACCGCAATGCTCACAAGGGTAGTTATACGCGGTCCACTAGATAGTTTAAATGTTGACAGAAAGGTATTGATTATTGTCAACTGGGCAAATTTATAACGACATTTCTGTGTTTAGCTCATCGGGAACTATTTTACTGATTGTTATTACTATCTAAGGTATTAAGAAATAATTCAAATCAGAAATGATATCGAAAACAGTTGAAATGAGTAGAATAACAAATGTATTGCTTTAAGGAACTATATATAAACTTGCCCACCAGATAAAGCATTGTTGCAGGTAATTTCAATAATCACTTTGTGGCCACAGATTTTTGTACAAGTGCAAATTCAAATATAAAGCGGAGATTGTAGAATGAACATTGTCGTTTCAATAGAGATGCTGTACAAATGTTTGATAATATATTTTTCCTAAACCTACGACTGGCATGATATATACACTCCATATGTTTGTTAATGTTGTTCATGTACAGGTACATACCTAACAGCTTACAATACTTGGACATGAAGTTTCGGTCAAATTCATAGAATCGCGAAGTTTTTCTATATGCCTTCTGTCAAGGAAGAGAATACTTTGTATATTCTTTCCATCCTATTGGAACACTTGGTATATGTTTGTATCCTTTCCATCCTGTCGGTCCGTATTGGATGGATCATTTTGTATACATATTTTGTATATCCTAGCTAACCCCACGTGCTATATTTTTATCCTAGCCTTCCTGTCTGCCCCTATTGGAACAATTGGTATATTCATCTTACACTCACCTTCCTGTCTGCCCCCATTGGAGCACTGGGTATACCATCTTATCCTAGCCTTCCTGTCTGACCCCATTCGATAACTTGATATATTCATCTTGTCTTCGCATTTCTGTCTGCCCCCGTTGGAACACTTGGTATATTCATCTTACTCTCACCTTCCTGTCTGCCCCCATTGGAATAATTGGTATATTTATTTTACTCTCATCTTCCTGTCTGCTCCCGTTCGATCACTTGGTATATTCTTCTTACCCTCGCTGACCTGTCTACCTCCTTGGACCACTTGGTATATTTATCTTACCCTAGCCTTCCTGTCTGCCCCCATGGACCATTTGGTATGTTTATTTTACCCTAGCCTTCCTGTCTGCCCCCATGGACCACTTGGTATATTTATCTTACCCTAGCCTTCCTGTCTGCCCCCATTGGATCACTTGGTATATTTATCTTACCCTAGCCTTCCTGTCTACCCCTATTGACCACTTGGTATGTTTATCTTACCCTAGCCTTCCTGTCTGCTCCCATTGGATCACTTGGTATATTTATCTTACCCTAGCCTTCCTGTCTACCCCTATTGACCACTTGGTATATTTATCTTACCCTAGCCTTCCTGTCTACCCCTATTGACCTCTTGGTATGTTTATCTTACCCTAGCCTTCCTGTCTGCCCTCCATTGGACCACTTGGTATATTGATCTTACCCTAAGCCTTCCTGTCTACCCCTATTGACCTCTTGGTATATCTATCTTATCATTATCTCACTGTCAGCTCTTTTCTTCCTGTGTTTTCTTTTTCTCTTTTAGTATCTCCTCGATTAATACTTTTCGTGACACTGACTTTAATGATGACTTTTAATCCTACACATAACAAACAAGCAAACAAAAAATATTTAATCGTCTTATATAATTTAATCTACAATTTCCCCAAAATTTAAGTAATTCTTACCACAAGCAGCTTACAAATATCTTAACGTAATGATGCTGTTCCGTCAAGCAAAGATGCAAATCGTTGATTGTGTTATTTTAATTATGTTTCCTGCACGATAGCCGTAAATCTGTATCAAATGCGATACACAATTGAAATATCTACTTACACACGTCCAAGCGTATCATCCATATAAAATTTAAGGCGCCCTCTTCATCGCCATCGATCTGAGAGTTAATATATGTGCATTCAACAAACAAAAAACACCATTTGGGCACCATTGAGACAAGAAAGAATAACGAGTAGGAATTAGGATTTGGAACGCGTTGTTAAAATATACAGAGTGGAGTTCATGAACTGTTTTCCCAGAATAACAACCGTACGCGTTCATGCGAATATCCTTCACTTAAGAAGTGTGTATTGCAGAAGTAAATGCATGAATAAAGATGTCGAAAATATGTTGATGAATAATTTTTCTGACCCTTAACGTTCAAAATGATTTTAAAAATACTGCGATCAGGTGTAATAAGAATAAGAATTGAAAATTTAAAAATAATGAGAATTACTTGTGAGTTGTACGCTTGGAATCAATCAACATGAGTAATTATTTGTTTGTCATAAGTGCATACTGCATGTATACGCATTTTACACGTGTATATGCGTGTGTCCATCGGTAAAAGGCTACATGTATAACGTATTACAAGCGTGCGACCTCGTACGGTATGTCTCCTTTATTATCTCCCCTGTTGACTTATTTCTGTTCCCGAACAAAACATGTGCCTATCGCTTTACATGTTTCGGGGTAATAGTTTGATATTTTATACGAAAGTTTGGAGTCATCCAGCCTTAACTTAGATTTAACATAAAAACATGTATCAGCCACGTCGATCTATGTCCAAAGTGGGCACGCGATACCCCAAATGTATTATGCATGCATATATTATCATATTCCAAAAATAGCTAGTTGCATTCTTTATTTAATTTTCTATGATAAAATGTTATAGCGTTTTCTACTAGTTTTTTTCTGATTGTAGTTACAATAATAAAAGCCTTGACAACGTGAATAAGAATGTCTCCATTTCTCCAGTTGAATGTATATGAACTACACGCATTACATCCGTAGCATTAACATTTCAACCCAAATTATTTGTCAAAAAGGCATTTTTATGAGCCTGTGTTTCTGAAGGAGGCGTTGCGTGTACAAGGGGGCAAACCATTACTATACATCATCAGCTTGACACCTATTGTTACGTAAATAGCCCTCCCAAGCCAGGCAAGTTGAGTACAGTTTCATCATATGTCCCTTGTCTCATCAATACATGCTTAACAATGAAAATGTGTAATGTATATACAGTAAAACACACATTGTTCTGGTAATGCACACCTCTAAGTATATACATCCGAGATTTAAACGCTCTCTACAGACTCTAAACAGACAACACAAATTCAACCCAACACCACAAATTCAACATTACATCACAAATTCAGCATAACATCATAAATTCAGCATAACAGCACAAATTCACCATAACATCACAAATTCAACGAAACAGCGAAAATTCAACACAACAGCAAAATATATCACCAAGAATTCAGCAACGCAGCATCAATTCAAAACAACAGCACACACTCAACATAACAACACAAATTCAGCATAACGTCAAACATTCAACACAAAAACACAAATTCAACAATGGCACAAATTCAATAACGATATACCGTCAACAACCGTGTACCTTCCTATTATACACAGGCCTGACATTTGTCACTTAATGTCGTAAGAGACAAGTTATCTGATGCTCCATGAAGGATTACTGATTGAACTGTATTATATAGTATATACTATCTGTATGTGTAAAGCATATCAGAATATCACAAGCCGAGCAATATGCATAATCATATTACACAGCTGCATAGGAATACACGAATGAATGCTAACTCATACAATGCTAATTCTAATTAGACAACTCAACTCATTTCGAATTCATACATTCAGTTTAAGATACAAACATCTTAAGATCCCACTACCGTACATAGGTAATTACGATTCAGAAAGTCAATACCCAATAACAGTGTTGTATTGTCATCAATGACTATGTTTTATATTCTGCAAAGCACTACAGTAATGCGATAAGACTCACTCAGTATTAAGGATGTTATCAGTCACGTTGTTATAGGTATTGTATGGTGAGTTATAACATAAGGTATATATTCGAAACAGCTGGGTTAAACAACTTTTTTTATTCATTTCAAATATTTTTTCTATCATATTATCACTAGGTGCCGTCTGTTTCCTGGTGTTGCGAACATTACTTAATTTATTGAATGACTGATCTTTTTTTACAGGAATAGACAATAATTTGGGTTTTCTATCAAATTGCTGACCCGATATGAGGCTCTGTCGGGGAGATTCAATAGATTTCCGGGTTTTTTTTTAATTCGATGACCTGTAGTAGATAAAATGCATGTTATTATAACAATATTCTGAATATGTTAATTGTATGCAAGTATAACGGAAATATTTCATATACGGTATTTTTTACCTCACACGATTTGTCAAGGAATAGACAATATGTAACAATAATGAGCTTTGGTATATACATGTAGTTGGTTTTAATAAAGAAGAATAAACAATGGTAGTTATCATAGCTGTCTTTAAACAAAATGCATTAACGTATAGCTCAAAATCAACTGGAGTAAAGCTTGCGTAATTCTGACAGGAAAAAATGTAATACCATCAACATAGATAAAATGCGTAGACTATCTTGGCACATGGTGTAAGATAATACGAAACCGAAATTGAAACCCAAATCAATGAAATGTTAGAATAACAACAAAACATAGAGAAGGAGACTAAGACCAGGTGTTCGGGTAGAGTAAACGTCTTCTGTTTTATCGGTAACTTCTATAAAGAAATTATGAACCAGGGTGGTAGCAGTGAAACCAATAGACATTCAAAGAGAATCGAACATATCAAACATCATATCGCTTCAGGAAATTCGTTAGTTCTTACTTCACAGGTTTCAATCCTAGTCTGACTTTACTATGAAACAATTTGGTTGGTAAGTATGAATGTGAATGGACTTTGTGTATCACAACCAGTATAATTATGACCAGGTCCATTCACACTAGTCTGCCACCGTTGAATTTCTATAACAGCACTTCCTGTGGCCAACATTTTTTCCTAATACCCCGCCTTCGTTGCACAAATAACGTTGCATTAGAGGGAAAGATTGAGATTTAATCCACATGTATAACCGAACCAGTAATGCCGTTTTAAATGTTGTGTAAATCATCCGACAGAACATATGCCGTCCAAGATACAACATATCTGTCAAGTATTTCATTTGATAGCAATACAAATAGATGTGTGCATAAATATATCTTATGTTAAAAAATGTATATATGAGAGATTCAACAACTCTCCTGTTTGACGTACACTGTTCTACTGATAACTACTCATATCATTTCTGCGTGTATCATTTCGTTCCATCTTACCAGAATAATAATATATATGCATGTTTTTGTTCTGCTAAAATGAAACTTCCAAAGCTCCAGCAAAATAAACTCTATGCAAAGAAAACTGAGATTTTGTTCACTTCACTCTAACATTAAAATCGCTAAAGATACACAATGAATAACACATATAACAATATACTAAATAACAAAATACCCGACACTATCTACACAGCATTACCTTGTTTAAAAATACTGATGTGTTTAGTATTGGAAGCAATATAAATCAGTTTACTAGGAGGGATACAGAAGTACTATTGGGTATTTACCTAACAAACAGACTTATTTAGATGAACTGACCATCATATATCGTCTCCATGATTGCATAATCAACGATAATCCAGCATTACGAAAAGTATTTCACAGTAATTTGCATAACATTTTGTTTTGTGGGAAAGGTTCAGTGAGAGACTACGTAAGCAAAAATCGATTGCCTGTCTCGAATTGTACTGCTGACCACAAAAGCGAGGACAGAAGTCTGATCACTGACCACAGATATGTAACAGGTCATTGCGAATAGACGTGAGTAACAACATTTAATGTAGGCAATAGGTAAAAAGGGGTCGCTACTCTAAATTAAATCATAAGGGCGGAGTATTTGTGTTATCCATTACATTTCATGGTAGTAAAACATTTTAATGTAAAGTTGTATTAATTAATTGATTGTACGAGACATTCCAGGTTGAGGTAAATAAGATAGATGATGCTGTAGTAATTGTCGAGATCATTTTCCACCTTCTGAATGGAGTTTGGACCAGCCCGAGCGACGACACGTCGATAAAACACCTGTCAGCCTCAGGTATAAATCATTACTCTTTGTTACCCTATGTTTCCTTTGACTATTTTCACTCTTTTTTTCAATCGGGTTAACTATGACTCTAAATGCCTTTCTCACTCGCCATTTAATACAAAGGGTTTATGATAGATGGTCCTGTATATTAGAATTTATAGTGTATCATAACAATTCCCTCGTCATTTGATCGCCTGTTGGGGTAGGCCATCAGACGTATATAAAATGTTTATATATTAGCTTTTGTGGTCCTGGCTATAGAGCGTTGCAGACTCGATGTCCGGACGGTGTAACTCTACCCACCCTCCGCAATAACTGGGCGGTAGGGGCTGTTATTACATACAGAGAATGAGCAATGAATGTCCTCCTCTGCTCCAGCTCGCGGTGGTGACGATTCATTAGAGTCCAGTGATGTTTAGTCCGAAGTCACACCACAGTCACGGGGTCTTTGATCAGGCCCGGTAGCCCCAACCATACGACAGCCATTAGACCCGGCTGACCGGCCCAGGCTCGTGATAACATCGGTCTGTCGGGGACTGGCCGGGTGTACAGTGTTCCAACATCCCATCTCTATTGATAGAAAACCTTTAACAAGCGTGTGATATGGGGCTAATAATGACCCCTGAAATGTTTATTTCGTATTAATTATTTCTTTAACACTCCTCTGAAAGTTCGGCTGCTGAAAATAACACGTACCATAGCGGCTTTATGACGGCTGGACGATGCGGAGACATAAAGTATGTGTGACTTATGCCTCACTGAAAGACATACAGCTTGTCAGAACGAGGCAAAGTTAGTGATGGCGTACCTCTGCACGTGCGTGATGTGCCGTTTACAAACAATGACTGTTCGGCTATATGAAACCAAGTTCAAACAATAAAGCCCGTCCTATACCCGTCAAAATACGAGACTTCTGATATCGGAACCTCACAAATAGCATTGCGCGTGCTTCGCGCCACTCAGTGTGAGCGGTATGCACGTTTTTTGTGCGTTTTCTCCAACTACAAGCATATACAATTACAATTATAAATGCATGTCAAACTATCTCATTTTAATGTGCAAACGTTACTATCGAACTTTATAACTGTACGCATCATGTGTCATCCCAACGGAATCGTGTAAAACGCCATCACTCTAGGTTTGAGGGCGATCGACAAGCAAGCGAATTCCATCATACATATTTATTTTACTTAAGCATTATCTTATTTTGCTTTATTTGATTCAATTAACTGTAAGTATATTTTTCATATAGATGGATTATAAAAAGAAATTAATTTTATAATTCTTTACCAAGTTTTTTCCCTTATACATTGTACATGTAGTTAGCTATAAAATAATATAGTTTTAATATACGGAACATAATTACCTGTGTAGCGAATGTTTTCTCCCAATATCGGTATCGCTATTCCAATGGTTTTCCTGGAATTCCAGACAGTATTCCTCATCTTCAATAGATACATATACATGTATATATTAATTGGCAAGTGTTTAAATCACGATAGAGCGTACTTCTATCATCCGTCGAGTATATAAAGGTAGGTGATGTGACCTGCAATACCTCAGGATCCCTACTTTGTTGATAAAGTTGGAACTATTGGATTGCTGTATCAACGTGATCACCGACACAATGACCTTGACAACGCTCGTGTGCTATTTATACCTTACTGTATTGATAGCTGAATATACAAATTAGGTAAAGGGTATGTAAGGTTATTATTTCCATATATGGATATACACATATTACAAATTAAGTAGTATAGAACTGATGTGACGAAGACGAATTCTAATGTAATGTTTTATATGTATTCGTGATACTTTGTTTGACGTCAACATGTTCACAGACAATACTATTCCTTTACGTGAAATTCATATGATTTATTTTTTTTCAAATGAAATTCATGCGAAATTCATGTAAAAATTTCCATGTGAAATTCATGTGAAATTCGCGTGAATTTATGTGAGTGAATTTTACGAGAATGATTTTTGCCTGTGTATAAGAAATGTCAGTTCATTACAAAACACATATCAAGACAAAA
Organism: Pecten maximus; assembly: GCF_902652985.1. Lineage (NCBI taxonomy): Eukaryota > Metazoa > Mollusca > Bivalvia > Pectinida > Pectinidae > Pecten > Pecten maximus. The sequence goes on along the minus strand of NC_047021.1, from coordinate 28,098,810 downwards.
ATAACTTTTTTATAAAATTGAAGAGTATAATCTAAAAAGGAATAAAAAAAAACACTGAAAATTCAGACTTTGAAAATATGCTCGATTTTTTTATTTTTTTATTTTTTTATGTATATGCGGAACATATTAATAATATTGAAAAACTTAAATAAAATGCATCTTATTGATGTTTTTGATCTCAACCATCTTATATCGCTAGGTAGGAGCTAGTGTACATTTCTCGCTCCAGCAGACAAGTCGTGTTCAATAAAGTCCAAATCAAATAAATGAAGAGTGTTTGTATTGCAATAGAAATGTTTTCAGTGTTGGGTCATCAATCAAGACACCTGTTTTATAACGAGAGTCGAAATGATTGTATTCACACATTTTTATATGTCAGACCCCGTCAAGAATTCTCTTTATTTTCTGTAAGTGTATGGTGTGAGAACAATTTCTATTTAACTAGAAATTCCTCGCTACAAAACATGAGGAGGTGATTCTAAGTTAATAGAATGAAGGACATTTTGATGGATAAGAACAGAAACAAACGTGAATGTCATAAAAATAATTCCTTATTATTTTCAAAAAATCCTTGTGAAAATATTCGCTGAGCCTATAGCTATAGAGTTCTTTGTGCGGCTGGGCTAACACCAGTTTTCACATGATTATTACTATGTATATAATTGCTCTCACCATCTTTCCTGACGGGTGCCTAATTGAATAATCTATAGCCCCTATAAAACCCATGACTCTACAAAACCCCTTCCCCACCTTCCTCTCCACATTCTACTTAGGACTTGGTGAGTATGCTTATTATTGGCAGTGCCTTGGCTGGCAGGTAACGAAGGCAAGTGTAGGAATTCATTTACATCCAAACAGCTGATTGTCAGCAGGTCTGTGGATTCACTGTGAGAAACTCCCCACCCCAACCCGGCCTGGAGCCGGGACGCACAACACTTTCTCATGAGTCCAACGCCATCATAACCTTTATGCGCTATGAATTCACTGGTTATGTCTGTAATAGAATTTCTCAGCAATTTCAACCCAAAGAGTCTTTATACGAATTCATCAAAAAGCCAAGAGGTCTCAGAAGTATATCACTTTACAAGTTGGTGGGACAGATACTCGGATCATTAGGAGTCGCCTGTGATTCGAACACTATGCCAGGTCTCTCGATTATAACCAACATTTAATGACGATAAAACACGTGCTTTAGTACATGCGTTTCAAGTACACGTGATGAAATGTAAATAACAGGTGCCCACTCGGTGGTGGATTTTTAAGTATGGGGTTATCAGTAGATTTAGCGTAAATAAACATAGTTAAACAAACATAAACAATATCTAGTTTATACAGAGCTACAGCTTATACAAAAATCAGATTCCAATGACATTAACAGAATAACTACAATTTTTGTTATGTAAAAACAATCTCCAGTATTTTCCTTAACAGCATAAAGGAATGGCTGTATAAAACACAGAACAGTTTATGATATTTATACTTGATTTCTAGTTTACAAATGTATAAGAACGAGTTGAAATCTGTAGTTTCTCTTATAAATTGTGAATAAAAAATCGCCTATGTTGTCCAAGGCACACAACTTAATTAACAAGTACCATATTAATATCATATGAAGGCTAAGTTTTATTTTATATTATAATTCAATATTCGTAAAATATGCAGATATACAAATAAATAGCTGAATGGGAAAACCGACTATATGTCTTATTTTACACATTCATATTAGTTGATTTCGTCGGCAAAACAATAAGATAGCTTGGTTAAATGATAAAAGATGATAGACACTAAATCAAACAATTAGAATACTCCATATGCCTTTATGTCAATGATAACTTCTACCTTACCTTCACGGAAAGTTAATATGCCAAGGGATTAATCGAAAAATATGATAGCACAATTACTGTCAAAAGACAATAGGATAGAGGCGATATGAGCATTGTCACACTCATACAAAGGGAAGAGTTACATGGCTTCTAAGTGAGAATGTTGTTGATATGAATAGCATATATCCTGTATTACAAGTCAACAGTATTATCTTACTTATCAAAGTATGTTAAAGGTCTAAACTATTGTTACAGAATATCTGATAAAACGCTTTGGCCGATAGCCTTTTAATTTCCGACTTATGTAAATATTATACACGGGTAGGCGATTTAATCAAACGTTACACATTTAATAACTCACTACAATGTCCTTGGTACCTGTTGTCTGATAGTGTTACCAGACATTGCGTGGCTATCCCAGAATACAACATCGGATGCCTTATCTATTCAAGGTCGGAGGTTCATCAAGCACATGTATGGCATGCTGCAATCAACAGTAGCCTCAATGTCCCTACGATTATCTGTAAAAGAAAAAAATATAACATTGCATCTGAGTATAAAAAACCATCAAATAAATCATTCGTAATTATTCACAATTTCTTCAGATTAAACATAGATTTATAAATTAGTAAGGACCACCTATGATATGAAGCCTAATTTTTATCTTAGATTTTTAATTGATAACGTTTTAGTTATTCCTTGTCAAATCCCATGGGTCGAATTAACAATGATATCAAAGAAAAAATATATTTCTGAATAGTTTTTCCCACATGCTGAAAGGAAATTCAAAGACGAATAAACACAAGTCAAAAGATGAATATAAAAAAACTATTTTCAGGGTTCATTACGCTTGAGGAATAAATGCATTCAAATGAAAACTAAGCTGGTCATTTCGTTAACAGTTGATGTGTACATCTGTCCATTTCTCTCATTTCTGTCCTTTGTTCTTTTAGCATCGAAGTTTTATATTTTTCTGGGATCGCTAAATAGGCCAGTGTTAGTGGAAATATTTAGTAGGCGGTAACGCCCCACCTGTTTAACATCTCCGTCAGTCAATAAACCTCGACATGAAGCCAGTATAAGTTGGTCGAGCACGCTTTGAAATGTAGACTTCAGTATTGTCAATATTTGTACGAATCTATTCCCAATTGCCAAAAAAATCATTTTACTTCCTCTCCTATATTGCCATGCGCAGTAGCACCACATACTTATGGACATTGCTTTATAACTTGATTTATTGGTATTGAGACTACAATCCAGCGCTTCACCACCTTTTGTTATGGAAATTCAACTTACTTTATTAAAACCAAATATTTCCCAAGTTATCAACTATTCTGATCTCAAATTCCATTATCCTAATTCCCCATATACTTGAAATTCATCAATGAAATATATGAAATAAGTTCCCCATCACTTTTTAAAAATTCCCGAGGGAAGATGTGTAAACAGTGACAGATTCTACGAGTCTCTAACGGCACAGGACTGTGTTTTTATTACCTGTCACTCTCGTGATGCATTTCACATCCAATATTAATTGCCAGCTTGTAAAAATTGTTTCACGTGCTGAGTATACTTCAACTGCGTCAGTCCGTACATGTGTAACACAAACATCGTGTAACCCATGCCTACACCGTGCCATATCGAATCGCTCCCGACTCCTTTCCACACTCTAAAGCATCTCCCGTGTGACACTGTCTTTAGATAGTCACACACGATGTAAAGTTTCAACATTTCTCACTCACATTTAAATATAAGCTAAATATTTGGCTATTCCATTTAGAGACGTTTGACATTGACGAAATTACAGTTGAATGTCTTTCGTCTCCACAACCAAGACATCTGTGGGAGCCGGTTCAAATGTTATCAGGCGCTAAGAAAGGGGGCGTGTCGGTAATCACCGTAGGTATGCTAATTAAGATATTTGGTGTGAGATTTTTTTTCTCTCTATGGCATTTAGTGTTTTAAGTTATTTAATGTTATGTTATCTTAATAAATCAAATGTATGTAAATGCAAAAAATTAAAACTGATGAAGATAAGATTGCGTAGATACGCTCAAATGCATGAGAAAGGCCTTGCCATTCCGGGCCTGAGTGAACAAATGTAGACATGATCGATTGTCATTGCGTGTATGACCCGTAGACTCAGAGAACATTCGATCCCCATTCGTTATATGTTTTATTAAGTATCCTATTTGTATAAATAAACACTATCCAAATAAAAAAAAAACCTATTATTGTTAATCACTGTAACATGTAACAATCAATTACAAATAAGCTACATTATAAAGAATAACACAAAATCTGTCGATTTTATCCAGAAAACAATGCCGATTTAAATCTCGGACTGATGACTAACACATTTCCTCTTACATGCTGTTAGTCCTGACAATAAAAGAATGGGATAAGTTAAACACTAATTAAAACATTCGAACATCATCAATGTGTTCGTTAAAGCTTCCTAGGACATATTGTACTGACGTGCAATGACCGGCCATGTTTGTAAGTATGGCCGTAAACGGTATTAACGACACGCAGTACGTACAGATAGGACATATCCCGATAACCATCGTCTGTATCAACATCGCCATTGCATCACATTGCTTAAGTAAGCTCTCGTCTGTACACGAGTATTGATCGTTCAAGGGAGATCACTCCAGATCTATTTTGTCAGAAACTTTCCGTGAACAATACTTCAAAAATAGTCTCGTTCTAAAAAGACTCTTTTTGACTGCGCATGCTAAGCCTAAAAGATATATTAGGACTAAGACCACAATTAGCTTCGCTATATGTTTCATTGTAACATTAAAATTCATAATAAATTCCCAAAATCTCATATGCAACTTTCCATCTCACCTGGCCAAGACCAATATCTAAGAAGCAAAATATAAAAGTTTCAACACAGCATGTTGGGCATTTTCTGGAGATAGCTATCAAAATGTGTCACCAACGTGGATTATATACATCCGGGTCAGGGGTAGAGGTCAAATCTTCTTCACACAGGATCCTGGAGCACAAAATACATTATCAATATTATAATTTTACATCACAAAACCTAGATTGACATCTCTACTATAAATCCACATTAAACTCATCAACAAAATTCAAGTTCAAAGAGGCATTTGATTTGTTTTCCTGAAATACATACATTTTTAGAGGACTTCATTCGTGGGGCCTGAACCCGGAAGTACTTAATTGTGGTTTCAGTCCTATTATGAACGAGACTACTTAAAAATGTTAGCTGGTTTTATAATTCAATGACAATGCCAGGTTTTATTTGATATTGCTCGTTTAATAATGATCACTTTGGCCTTAGTTGACTTTCATCCTTGCCTTCTGGTCTGACGTCAAACGTAATTTCGCCTTTAAACTATTGCGTTGTTTTGTAGTCTAAACACAAGGACAAAGATTTACCCCGATATTTGTTTATAATTTGTTAATAATATTAAAACTGGATTATAAAAAAAAACTTGTGTCATAAACATTCCTAAACTTTATCATACGTTTAATGTTCCTTGATTTTTCAAAAGCAAACAACATCCCAATAGTATTATCATTTCTCGGTGACATTGATCCCCCAATTAGGTCATTACTGTATATTTCGTTGAGATTTATCTTATACGGGATGTGCTATCCTAATAATCAATCCTCTCAATAGTATCTAAGAGATATCTTTTTGTCTCCTAAAACGTTTTTATTTTTGGCGTTTACTCGTATTCCAAAACTACAAAAAATACCAATATAACAACGAAACCGTAGTTCTAACTCCAAGGCGATAAAACGACGGCAAACTACGAACAAAAATCTAGATTAATTTTGTCATGATTCGCTTTGTCTAGATTCACTTTAATTTGATTCGCTTTGTCTATATTCACTTTGTCTTGATTCACTTTGCCTTGATTCGCTTTTGTCTAGATTCACTTCGTCTTGATTCACTTTGTCTTGATTCGCTTTGTCTAGATTCACATCGTCTTGATTCACTTTGTCTATATTCACTTTTTTATTCGCTTTGTCTTTATTCACTTTGTCTTGATTCACTTCGTCTTGATTCATTTCGTCTTGATTCACTTTGTCTAGATTCACTCTATCTTGAGTCACTTCGTCTTGATTCACTTTGTCTTGATTCACTTTGTCTTGATTCACTTTGTCTTGATTCGCTTTGTCTATATTCACTTTGTTTTGATTCGCTTTTTCTAGATTCACTTTGTCTTTATTCACTTTGTCTTGAGTCACTTCGTCTTGATTCACTTTGTCTTGATTCGCTTTGTCTATATTCACTTTGTTTTGATTCACTTTGTCTAGATTCACTTTGTCTTGATTCACTTTGTCTTGAGTCACTTCGTCTTGATTCACTTTGTCTTGATTCACTTTGTCTTGATTCGCTTTGTCTATATTCACTTTGTTTTGATTCGCTTTGTCTAGATTCACTTTGTCTTGATTCACTTTGTTTTGATTCGCTTTGTCTAGATTCACTTTGTCTTGATTTACTTTGCCTTGATTCGCTTTGTCTAGATTCACTTTGTCTTGATTTACTTTGTCTTGATTCGCTTTGTCTTGATTCGCTTTTGTCTAGATTCACTTCGTCTTGATTCACTTTGTCTTGATTCGCTTTGTCTAGATTCACTTCGTCTTGATTCACTTTGTCTATATTCAGTTTTTTATTCGCTTTGTCTAGATTCACTTTGTCTTGAGTCGCTTCGTCTTGATTCACTTTGTCTAGATTCACTTTGTCTTAATTCACTTTGTCTCTATTAACTTTGTTTTTATTCGCTTTGTCTACATTCACTTTGTCTTGAATTGCTTTGTCTAGATTCACTTTGTCTTGATTCACTTTGTCTTGATTCACTTCGTCTTTATTAACTTTGTCTAGATTCACTTTGTCTAGATTCGTTTTGTCTAGATTCACTTTGTCTTGATTCAATTCGTTTTGATTCACTTTGTCTAGATTCACTTTGTCTTGATTCACTTCGTCTTGATTTACTTTGTCTAGATTCACTTTGTCTTGTTTCGCTTTGTCTAGATTCACTTTGTCTTGATTCGCTTTGTCTGGATTCACATCGTCTTGATTCACTTTGTCTAGATTCACTTGTCTATATTCACTTTGTTTTTATTCGCTTTGTCTAGATTCACTGTCTTGATTTCCTTTGTCTTGATTCACCTCGTCTTGATTCACTTTGTGTTCATTCGCTTTGTTTAGATTCACTTCGTCTAGATTCACTTTGTCTTGATTCGCTTTGTCTATATTCATTTTGTCTAGATTCACTTCGTCTTTATTTACTTTGTCTTGATTCGCTTTGTCTTAATTCACTTTGTCTTCATTGTCCATACAAGGAGAATAAGACCATGTGTTCGGGGAGGGTAAGCGTCTACTGCTATTTCGACAACATCCGCCTTACAAATCTAGGTCAAATATGGATTAAGTCACAACATCGGAGCCACTAGGCATGTCAACAAGCATCGAAAACGTCTGACTTCATATCGCACACACAAAAATAAGACATTTCTAAATGGGATCATTCCGATCGTATTCATCAACCTCTCCAAACCTTGTGGTCAATGTCGATATCAATATACTGTTATTTAAAGATCACACAGCGTCGATATATAGGTAACAATAAAGGACTTTGGAAAGTCCCTGTTATTAACTTTGAAAATCTCTTCATAATAATCAAAGTCGTATGCAAACAAAAAATAGGCCAACCAACAGAGGGTCACACTTTGATTGGTGTGTCAATTGCCTGATGGGAGACCTGGTCACCAAACTGAAAACATATATATCAATAATATATAAAATATTGATAATAACATATAATGTCAAAATAAAAATCAATTTAAACGAATGCATATTACACTTCGTTGTGTTCTAGACTGTGTTCACATGGTGTTGTAAGTGTGGCTCTTGTCACGTTGATTCCAAATGATAATAGTTGGGGATGAATCTGGTAGTACTGTTAAGAGTGCATGATACAATACCAACGCCTTGTTTTGTTGTAGGCTAGTCATTATACACTATTCATGATTCGGTTTAGACTATTCACTATTCATTATACACTATTCATGATTGGGTTTAGACTATTCATGATTCATTTTGGATTATTCATGATTCGGTATACACAATTCACGATTCGGCATATACTAAACATGATTCATTTTATGCTATTCATGATCAGTATGAACAATTCATGATTCGGTATAGACTATTCATAATTTTGTATGGACTATTCACGATTCGGTATGGACTATTCACGATTCGGTATGGACTATTCACGATTCGGTATGGACTATTCACGATTCGGTGTGGACTATTCACGATTTGGTATGGACTATTCACGATTCGGTGTGGACTATTCATGATTTGGTATGGACTATTCACGATTCGGTATAGACTATTTACGATTCGGTGTGGACTATTCACGATTTGGTATGGACTATTCACGATTCGGTATAGACTATTCACGATTCGGTATGGACTATTCACGATTCGGTGTGGACTATTCACGATTTGGTATGGACTATTCACGATTCGGTATAGACTATTTACGATTCGCTATGGACCATTTAGTATTCGGTATAGACAATACACGATTCGGTATAGACTATTCACGATTCGTTATACACTTTTCATCATTCGGTATACATTATTATGAATTCGACATAGACGATTCATGATTCGTTATAGATAATTCATGATTCGTTATAGACAATTCATGATTCGTTATAGACAATTCATGATTCGTTATAGACAATTCATGATTCGTTATAGACAATTCATGATTCGTTATAGACAATTCATGATTCGTTATAGATAATTCATGATTCGTTATAGACAATTCATGATTCGTTATAGACAATTCATGATTCGTTATAGATAATTCATGATTCGTTATAGATAATTCATGATTCGTTATAGATAATTCATGATTCGTTATAGACAATTCATGACTCGTTATAGATAATTCATGATTCAATATACACTATTGATGATTCGGTATAGACAATTCTTGATTCCATTCTAAAAGGCGGCAAGAACGTCCTTTTTGAGGAGGAGCGTTTTGATAAAGTCTTGTGCTATCAATATTCTTCCTATGAAACTGCATTTTTGTGACACACGTTTCTCATGTAAAGCATCGTTTGGTATGTATTACTTTTTAATCTCTTCTTGCAGATTTTTGTTATCATTCTTTTATGAGAAAATTGTGATGCACATTTAAAATAAAACGCGGGGCTGCAGTGGCTGTTTGGTTAAGGTGTCTCGACACTTAATCACTAGCCCTCCACCTCTGGGTAACGAGTTCGAAACCCACGTTGGCCAGTTGCCTGGTACTTACTGTAGGCCGATGGGTTTTCTCCAGGTACTCCGGCTTTCCTCCAACTCCAAAACCTGACACGTCCTTAAATGACACTAGCTGTTAATAGGACGTTTAACAAACTAATTGTAGAAATCAATCATAGAGAAATTATATGAAATATGTCTTTGGTGGTAAGGTTTTCGCTAAAGGTACCTGATTTTGCCATGCAATAAGCGTGATTATGATTACGGAACTTCCGTATATGTTAATTTCCGTGAAAATATATTGTTATAATTCAGCGAAGTTTGCAAACCATGTTTACATTTTCATTAAAATGCTGACATACATTATAGAACCTTTCTACATATTTTTGCATATATATATATATTTAAACGTTTTATATGAATGATTCATTTATTCATGTTGATATTTTGTCGACTTTTGAAATATGAAGATATATTGAATATGATTTGTCTGTATTCGTTCTGGTGATAATTTCGTTTACACATGGTGTTATAGCTTAAATAGGATTTATTCCAAAATTCTTGTATTAGTGAATCGTGTGAAAAAGGGCATAAACTATTATTTTGGAGTTTATTGCAATAAAATGAAACACGTGAGAAACTCGAGCTAAGTACCACAATAAATACACTAGTTATTCAAGAAATGTCTCAAAACACCAGCCATGATCCTTTTTATTCCAACTCACCAATATGTTATAGTATGTTTTTTCGGTGACCTGGCGCGCCACTAATGGCCATTTCACACGGAACCCTCATGTACAGTCTCGTTAAACCTAAAAGTACACACACCACTTGTGGTAGAATCGGACTGGTCATGTCGGAAATGCATTAACAATGAAAAGTACAACGTCTTCATCACTTTTCGAAGTCGTCGTGGGTGTAAGGGGCAAAACACCGTATATTCCTTTTAAGTCCATCTTCAATGAGTGAAACATCATCAAAAGTTAATTACGAATACTCTCAGGAACACCCTTCAAAAATGAAAACTTCGTTCTCCGTGTCATTAGCGTTGGGCAAAATACATGCCCCCATAGTGTTCCATGACAGAGCACCTTCCCCCTACAGTAACATCATCATAAATCCTATGATTAATGTTCTCATGGTCTTTTTATCGTCTAATCATATTTTTAATGAGGTTAAGATTTGCTACAAAGGCAATGATTATATAGAGGACAAACACACCGTGCATACTTCATTACTTATGTAACAGCTCTGCTAATGCTCGTCCCTAGTTACAGGTGTCCACGGGCGGCACGCTGCACGTGCGCGAATTTGGTAAAGCTATGATGTAGGCATCAAACGATCAAATTGAATACCTCCCGTGTGTCTGTATCTAAACTTTAACATGACTTGTAACGACAGCAGAAGTTTACGATCTACCACCAACAACGACTTGTAATCCCTACCCTGACTAAAATGTGTTGGTTACTTGTCAGGGTTCCGATCTTCATATCCAAAATTTAGTCTCCGGATAATTTCATCAGATCATTGGTCCTTATTTCAGCTGACAGTGCAACAAAAATACAGGGAACATCGACTAATTATAAACCAATTAGAATTATTGACATTAATTTAATTTGGAAAACCACTGTAATTCTAGAACACAAAATCTTGAATAGTAGTGCAATGGTATTTCAATGATGTCGACAAAGACGACAGCAACACGCTATGAAACCTGTCGTGTGTACAATCTGCTGGTCGGAAAGGAGGAACAGCGATCTGACAAATACATCTTCTTGTGTCTTTTGGACTTGTATTTGTTGACCGTTTGCCTAGACACGTGGTACATGAAACAATGGCATTAAATACAATACAACACGTTTAGTAAATATATGTAAACCATTCAAATATTGGGTGTCCGAAATCTCTGTTTTTCATCGGGAAATAAACACATAATCGGAAGATTCTGCTATTGACTGGAGTATCTGTTCATTCTGGGGACACACATGACCAACTCTTGCTAGTGTCACCATGAAATGGAGTCAGTTAAGGTATTCTAAAACATTGGTAATAAAGTTAACGTTATTGTGTACGTTTAGTATTGCGATTTATTTAAAGTGGTGTGATCATTTTCAGGGGTGTGGATGTTAAACAAACATGGTAGAAGTAACATTTGGTGACAGCAACGCACGACGTCGATGTATACTGATATAGACTGCGTATTATGTTTCATTTACAGTTTTTAATTTTGATTTTCTGTCTGTTACATATCTTTAAAGTAAAAAATATATCAACCATTAAGACTTTGAATTGATACCATAATAGAACATATTGTAAATATATATGATATATAACAGGTAGCAGCATAATTGCCATTTTTTCTTCTGCCGCTTCATTTGGAACTGGACAGAAAAAGCAGCAAATTTTAATGCAGTAAATGGAAAGGGTGTTCGGATTTATCAATGCTTAAAAGTCTATCATTACTCGTTCATTGAAATCTGGACATGTGAAATACAGGTATAAATGTTGTCGAAAGTCCGTATATATCACAAAAACACGTCTGTTATAAAATCATATATACATATATGGATATTGACATCTTGATGTTCTCAAATAACAAAATTATAACTCAACTTACAGAATGCATAAAATGATTAAGAGACTCAGTTCAAAGTATAAGTTTAGATTTGATTGAAGATTGTTACTAAATACTTAATAGCTGGCAAGTTACATTTATGTAATATGATGTTGATACTCAACTTATTGATAATATTACGCATTTCGACCAATGTAATTATCAATTACTGCAAAATAGTTAAATAAATGTATATATATATGACTAGTGTATCTTTTATCACATATCTCACAAAGGTTCGTATATACTGACTTCGTTATAAGTTCACGTGTAAATATGATATGCTCATGAATTTGAATTGCATTATTCGAAGCGCTGTTATGTAAATACACAATATATTCATTACTTGCGCGAACCTTATTAACACAAAGTGCATTTGCTGTTTCACTTTATGCAAATAAGAAATTGTGTTATGTTGGAATATATGCATATTCATCATGCTATCCATCGGAGACGATAATACAAAGGGGACGAACATCAATTATCAATCGTCAGGTATGCTGCACCTTCACACACCTGTTCGCAGTGCAGCGACTCCACATAATCATTTTACGTAGCTTTGGCTTTTTTATCAGTTGGTGGTATTTCATATCCAGAACAAGTATTTTCTAACATTTTAATTTGTGGTCGACGTTTACAAGCAGTCACGCAAATAGCAGTGTGAAAGTGCCACGTGATGTGTTACGATCAAGTTTTAAAGAGTCAAGCTGTGTAGTTCATGTAATTGATGAATACTTATCATGTTCTTGTTTAAAGGAAAAGGGTATATTTATATACAACAAATCATGAAATAGAGTAAACCTTTTGAAGGATTTTGCCCTTAAGTACGTTGTTGTTCATTATAGAAGTTACTGTCTGGCAGTAATATTAAGCTTATGTCGCTGTATTGTCTCGTAATCCATTGAACTTCACTCTTGTTCGGGGGCAATGTAGTCATTCAATTTTGCTGCGAACGTTAATATCTCAAAGACTGAGAACGTGGTCGTAATAAGGTGTTGAAATTGTTAGGATCTAAAAGTATACATGTACTGTAGGTGTTATTGGTATTTATTGTAGGGTTAACCCGTATTCCTCTAGTTGGTGAAGAGTAAAAACGGTGTTGATGAACTGAGGACAAATTCAGTCGATGATATAATAGGATTTATACATTGATACATTGCACTAAAAAATTATGTAAGATATAAAACGGTCATGGTTTGTGAAAATATCCGTTTCATTTTTCCCTTTTTTCAGCTTCTAATTTTCTCAGATCGACATTACAACACTATTCTAAGCAAACCTTTCAATGATAGGGAAATGACAACTAAGTCTAAATTGTGAAATCGTGAAATTTTATTAAGTCTTCATCATATCACAAATGATAAATAGACTTCAACGACAAGATAGATTAAGATACCAAATTCAATGAATCAGCATTCAGCAACAGTCAGGGACGGAATGTGTGTTAGTTTCATCATAGTAGCATATTCCCTGGAACACGCTGGACAACAGTAAAGAAATTCTGTAGGGAATGAAACAGATTTCAAGTTCACATAAACAAACAAAAAATACATACATAAATAAATAAATTATAAATGAAGTAGAGATTGTTTTTGTAAACAAAAAATAAATAAATGAATACATAATAATAATAAATAGAGATTGTTTTTGTTCATGAAAATATACGTCTCCCCTTCTCCCTTATTAGTACTATGCATTGACGACTTTTGCTCTCCACTAATGGAATACAGCAGCCGATAAGAACTCGATGTGTAACTTTTTCAGTACGCAAATAGCATTAAGTGAGTAAATGCAATGCATGTATATAATACGTTAATTCACGTTTATTCAGGAAAGTGCTTAATAGTAAAGGGCATATTTTGTTTGCAATACTCTATATTCTAAAACAAATCTAAAACAAATCAAATCACAGACCTTGGAATTATAAAATTAATCCCCAACATAAATCGACAAAAAGTGTACTGTGACAAATCAAAGATAAGAATGAATTTCTGTACTTGCTATTCAACAATATAAGATAATAAATTCCATATTATAGTGTTCGCTGTATAGGGATCACCACATATGTCGTGAAAGCATACCAACTAACTTCTTTCTTTTCTTTGTCTTTTTCTTGAGATACCGTAACTTTAACTGAATCTTAGTATGACATGTATTCAACTTATTAAGATAACAAAAATCAGCATTCAAGCATCAAATCGTTTACTTTAATCATAAACATACATTTTGAAATGTCATATCCATACCGTACACCCTACAAAACTACACCCAGTAAGATGATATTTTCGATGTCTTTACAATCACTGAACATCATTAGAAGCCAATAGATCAGAGCCCCGACATCCATTTAACCTTACCGGAAATATTAAGGAAAACATCATCAAATTTGACGCACATCGTGACGTCGATACATTTTTAGGGAACCTCGTGCCTATTAAATCAAAACCGTGACTTTTGACCTGAGGGCAAAAGACATATACTTAAGTAGATGTTTTTTGTTAAAACCAGACTTCCTCTAATATATTTACATATAGTATACCTATAATGTATATTGTAAGTGTAATGCGTTTTATCCTATAAGATGGAGACAGGCAATAACCACAAGAACAGTATCAGTGTCAGTAATATCAAACCTGTCTGATCTTACTTTATTTCACGTACATGCACGTAACGACAGCGAAAATCAAACATAAAGGGCTTGGCCTAATTTCTGGTAACTTCTCATTAAATATGAAATCAAATTTTGATATATTTCAGAAACAGTGACGTTGACATCACAAACCGGGATAACACAAACATACTGGATAGACATTGACATCACACACCGGGATTACACAAACACATTGGGTAGACATTGACATCACACACCGGGATTACACAAACACAATGGATAGACATTGACATCACACATCAGTATCACACAAACACAATTGATAGACATTGACATCACACAACCGGATTACACAAACACATTGGATAGATATTGACATCACACCGGGATTACACAAACACAGTTGATAGACATTGACATCACACACCGGGATTACACAAACACATTGGATAGACATTGACATCACACACCGCGATTACACAAACACAGTGGATAGACATTGACATCACACATCGGGATTACACAAACACAGTTGATAGACATTGACATCACACACCGGGATTACACAAACACATTGGATAGACATTGACATCACACATCGGAAGTACAAAAACACATTGGATAGCCATTGACATCACACACCGGGATTACACAAACACATTGGATAGACATTGACATCACACACCGGGATTACACAAACACAGTTGATAGACATTGACATCACACATCGGGATAACACAAACACATTGGATAGACATTGACATCACACACCGGGATTACACAAACACATTGGATAGCCATTGACATCACACACCGGGATTACACAAACACAGTTGATAGACATTGACATCACACATCGGGATAACACAAACACATTGGATAGACATTGACATCACACACCGGGATTACACAAACACATTGGATAGACATTGACATCACACACCGGGATTACACAAACACAGTGGATAGACATTGACATCACACACCGGGATTAAACAAACACACTGGGTAGACACTGACATCACACACCGGGATTACACAAACACATTGGATAGACATTGACATCACACACCGGGATTACACAAACACCGTGTGTAGACATTGACATCACACACCGGGATTACACAAATACAGTTGATAGACATTGACATCACACACCGGGATTACACAAACACATTGGATAGACATTGACATTACACATCGGGATTACACAAACACATTGGATAGACATTGACATCACACACCGGGATTACACAAACACACTGGGTAGACACTGACATCACACACCGGGATTACACAAACACATTGGATAGACATTGGCATCACACACCGGGATTACACAAACACAGTGGATAGACATTGACATCGCACACCGGGATTACACAAACACACTGGATAGACATTGACATCACACACCGGGATTACACAAACACACTGGATATAAATTAACATCACACACCGGGATCACACAAACACAGTTGATAGACATTGACATCACACACTGGGATCACACAAACATACTGGATAGACATTGACATCACACACCGGGATTACACAAACACAGTTGATAGACATTGACATCACACACCGGGATTACAACAAACACAGTTGATAGACATTGACATCACACACCGGGATTACACAAACACATTGGATAGACATTGACATCACACACCGGGATTACACAAACACACTGGATAGACATTGACATCACACACCGGGATTGCACAAACACAGTTGATATACATTGACATCACACACCGGGATTACACAATCACACTGGATAGACATTGACATCACACACCGGGATTACACAAACACACTGGGTAGACACTGACATCACACACCGGGATTACACAAACACATTGGATAGACATTGGCATCACACACCGGGATTACAAAAACACATTGGATAGACATTGACATCACACACCGGGTTACACAAACACACTGGATAGACATTGACATCACACACCGGGATTGCACAAACACAGTTGATATACATTGACATCACACACCGGGATTACACAATCACACTGGATAGACATTGACATCACACACCGGGATTACACAAACACAGTTGATATACATTGACATCACACACCGGGATTACACAAACACACTGGATAGACATTGACATCACACACCGGGATTACACAAACACAGTTGATAGACATTGACATCGCACACCGGGATAACACAAACACATTGGATAGACATTGACATTACACACCGGGATTACACAATCACACTGGATAGACATTGACATCACACACCGGGATTACACAAACACAGTTGATATACATTGACATCACACACCGGGATTACACAAATACACTGGATAGACATTGACATCACACACCGGGATTACACAAACACAGTTGATATACATTGACATCACATACCGCGATTACACAAATACACTGGATAGACATTGACATCACACACCGGGATTACACAAACACAGTTGATAGACATTGACATCGCACACCGGGATAACACAAACACATTGGATAGACATTGACATTACACACCGGGATTACACAATCACACTGGATAGACATTGACATCACACACCGGGATTACACAAACACAGTTGATATACATTGACATCACACACCGGGATTACACAAATACACTGGATAGACATTGACATCACACACCGGGATTACACAAACACAGTTGATAGACATTGACATCGCACACCGGGATAACACAAACACATTGGATAGACATTGACATTACACACCGGGATTAAACAAACACAGTTGATAGACATTAACATCACAAACCGGGATTAAACAAACACAGTTGATAGACATTGACATCACACACCGGGATAACACAAACACATTGGATAGACATTGACATTACACACTGGGATTACACAAACACAGTTGATAGACATTAACATCACACACCGGGATTACACCAAACACATTGGATAGACATTGACATCGCACACCGGGATTACAACAAACACAGTTGATAAACATTAACATAACACACCGGGATTACACAAACACATTGGGTAGACATTGACATCACACACCGGGATTACACAAACACCGTGGGTAGACATTGACATCACACATCAGTATCACACAAACACAGTTGATAGACATTGACATCACACACCGGGATCACACAAACACACTGGATAAACATTGACATTCACACCGGGATTACACAAACACAGTGGATAAACATTGACATCACACACCGGGATTACACAAACACAGTTGATAGACATTGACATCACACACCGGGATTACACAAACACCGTGGGTAGACATTGACATCACACACCGGGATTACACAAACACATTGGATAGACATTGACATCACACACCGGGATTACACAAACACAATGAATAGACATTGACATCACACACCGGGATTACACAAACACAATGAATAGACATTGACATCACACACCGGGATTACACAAACACACTGGATATATATTAACATCACGCATCGGGATTACACAAACACAGTTGATAGACATTGACATTACACATCGGGAGTACACAAACACATTGGATAGACATTGACACTACACATCGGGATTACACAAACACAGTTGATAGGCATTGACATCACACACCGGGATTACACAAACACACTGGGTAGACACTGACATCACACACCGGGATTACACAAACACAGTTGATAGACATTGACATCACACACCGGGATTACACAAACACCGTGGATAGACATTGACATCACACATCGGGATTACACAAACACATTGGATAGACATTGACATCACACACCGGGATTACACAAACACAGTTGATAGACATTGACATCACACACCGGGATTACACAAACACATTGGATAAACATTGACATCGCACATCGGGACTATACCAACACATTGGATAGACATCGACATCACACACCGGGATTACACAAAACACTGGATAGACATTGACATCACACACCGGGATTACACAAACACAGTTGATAGACATTGACATCACATATCGGGATTACACAAACACAATGGATAGACATTGACATCACACATCGGGATTACACAAACACAATGGATAGACATTGACATCACACACCGGGATTACACAAACACACTGGATAGACATTGACATCACACACCGGGATTACACAAACACATTGGATAGACATTGACATCACACACCTGGATTACACAAACACAGTTGATAGACATTGACATCACACACCAAGATTACACAAACACAGTTGATAGACATCGACATCACACACCGCGATTACACAAACACAGTGGATAGACATTGACATCACACACTGGGATTACACAGTTGATAGACATTGACATCACACACCGGGATTACACAAACACAGTGGATAGACATTGACATCACACACCGGGATTACACAAACCCAGTTGATAGACATCGACATCACACACCGGGATTACACAAACACAGTTGATAGACATTGACATTACATACCGGGATTACACAAACACAGTTGATAGACATTGACATCACACACCAAGATTACACAAACACAGTTGATAGACATTGACATCACACACCAAGATTACACAAACACAGTTGATAGACATTGACATCACACACCGGGATTACACAAATACAGTTGATAGACACTGACATCACACACCGGGATTACACAGTTGATAGACATTGACATCACACACCGGGATTACACAAACACAGTGGATAGACATTGACATCACACACCGGGATTACACAAACACAGTTGATAGACATTGACATCACACATCGGGATTACACAAACACAATGGATAGACATTGACATCACACACCGGGATTACACAAACACACTGGATAGACATTGACATCACACACCGGGATTACACAAACACATTGGATAGACATTGACATCACACACCTGGATTACACAAACACAGTTGATAGACATTGACATCACACACCAAGATTACACAAACACAGTTGATAGACATCGACATCACACACCGCGATTACACAAACACAGTGGATAGACATTGACATCACACACCGGGATTACACAGTTGATAGACATTGACATCACACACCGGGATTACACAAACACAGTGGATAGACATTGACATCACACACCGCGATTACACAAACCCAGTTGATAGACATCGACATCACACACCGGGATTACACAAACACAGTTGATAGACATTGACATCACACACCGGGATTACACAAACACAGTTGATAGACATTGACATCACACACCAAGATTACACAAACACAGTTGATAGACATTGACATCACACACCGGGATTACACAAATACAGTTGATAGACACTGACATCACACACCGGGATTACACAGTTGATAGACATTGACATCACACACCGGGATTACACAAACACAGTGGATAGACATTGACATCACACACCGGGATTACAAAAACACCGTGGGTAGACATTGACATCACACACCGGGACTACACAAACACAGTGGATAGACATTGACATCACACACCGGGATTACACAAACACACTGGATAGACATTGACATCACACACCGGGATTACACAAACACAGTTGATAGACATTGACATCACACCGGGATTACACAAACACATTGGATAGACATTGACATCACACACCGTTATTACACAGACTAATATAATCTTTCATCCCTTTGGGGAGGGGGAAATCAAATGGGTAAAATTACATTTTTTTTCTCCTACCTTTTAAGCCCTCTTATATATCTAATATTTGCGTTACGTCAATGCAAAACAATGTTGACGTGACGTGATTGAATTGTCGACATAACGTTATTGCATTGTTGACATGACGTCATACATTCGATGAAACGTGCAAAGAGCACGCGTACCTTCTCCGGGTTAAGAGGAATTGAAACAACACATCGAAATTACAAAGTGGATAGACATTGACTTCATATACCAGACATCACACAAAGTGGACAGACATTGACTTCATATACCGACATCACACAAAGTGGACAGACATTGACTTCATATACTGACATCACACAAAGTGGACAGACATTGACTTCATATACTGACATCACACAACGTGGACAGATATTGACTTCATATACCGACATCAGACAAAGTGGACAGACATTGACTTGATATACCGGCATCACACAAAGTGGACAGACATTGACTTCATATACTGACATCACACAAAGTGGACAGACATTGATTCATATACCGACATCACACAAAGTGGACAGACATTGACTTCATATACTGACATCACACAAAGTGGACAGACATTGACTTCATATACCGGCATCACACAAAGTGGACAGACATTGACTTCATATACCGACATCACACAAAGTGGACAGACATTGACTTCATATACCGACATCACACAAAGTGGACAGACATTGACTTCATATACTGACATCACACAAAGTGGACAGACATTGACTTCATATACTGACATCACACAAAGTGGACAGATATTGACTTCATATACCGACATCACACAAAGTGGATAGACATTGACTTCATATACTGACATCATATAAAGTTGACAGACATTGACTTCATATACTGACATCACACAAAGTGGACAGACATTGACTTCATATACTGACATCACACAAAGTGGACAGACATTGACTTCATATACTGACATCATATAAAGTTGACAGACATTACTTCATATACCGACATCACACAAAGAGGACAGACATTGACTTCATATACCGACATCACACAAAGTGGACAGACATTGACTTCATATACCGACATCACACAAAAAGGATAGACATTGACTTCATATACCGACATCACACAAAGAGGACAGACATTGACTTCATATACCGACATCACACAAAGAGGACAGACATTGACTTCATATACCGACATCACACAAAATGGATAGACATTGACTTCATATACTGACATCACACAAACAAAGTGGACAGACATTGACTTCATATACCGACATCACACAAAGTGGACAGACATTGACTTCATATACCGACATCACACAAAGAGGACAGACATTGACTTCATATACCGACATCACACAAAGAGGACAGACATTGACTTCATATACCGACATCACACAAACAAAGTGGACAGACATTGACTTCATATACTGACATCACACAACTTTTTTTGTATAACCTTCTTTCTCAATTAAATCATATGTATATATATGTCTTCTATATATCTATTGATATAACCAATTAGTCAACGACCTATTAATGCAGTTCAGCCCAGACAAGTGGTGTTCGTCAGTGGGCGGTGTCTGTTGGCATTAACTTGATGTATTTATACTTGACCATTCTTGACCATTCTTGACCATTTTCCCTGTTGACATAGCTTATCATATGGTGCTTTGTTAGTGTTCTAAGTAAGAAAACTGTCATAATCTCAATATTCGATACTTAAAAGGACAAATTAAATTCTTTATATTCTAATATCGCAAATAGAGTTGTTCTTATATGAAATTCAAATTCAGGATTGTTTAAGTACATTTTAATAAGATCTTGGCATTGTGTGAACTGCTTGGTAATATGACTATGGACTGTTTATATGCTGTTTCAACAGAGATTAAATGGCTTTTGGATCGTAAGAATTAATTCGATTATACACATTGGACTGCTACAGATAATGTTCTGGTGTTTTAGTGACAGTCTCTACTATATCATTGCACAATAGTTTATTGTCATCATATAGAATATAATAGACATCGAGAAACTGATAAAACGTATGAAAGGTCTATCGTTAGAACAGAATATGTCAAGATGATTATGAGAATACCTCAGCTTAAAGTACAATACAGCATTGTTAACGCATGGTTACAGAAGAGATGACTACCAAATTAATGATTATCATACCAAAAACCAGCATCAAGGTGTGCACGTTTTCTCTCCACTATATATGTGGTACCAGGTATACTATATCCGTTATTTTCTACACATCTCAGTAAATTTCTAAATCAAACTATGCGTCTGAGGCGAAAGGGATTCATAGTATCACTAATTGATGCATAAATGATCCAAACTTTAAAGACATAAATCATCAGGCGATCGTCTGTTTGCTTATGGTTGATGAAAATGTATTAGTTCAGGAAAGAAACATAAGTTTTAGTTTGCCAGGAATAGGCATATGAACATCAATATTCACCAAGGAAATTGCCAAGTTGCCAATTATCTACTTCATTTTCGTTGTGTCTAGTTTTTCATTTTTTCTTCTTCCTAGCGGTATATCACAAATAATATCAGATCTATGTTACCAAGTAACGGGTTGTTGTCGTCCTGTGACCTCAATATACCTGTTCTTGGGTATCATTATAAACAGATAGAGTTACTCCATTAGCATTAATGTATTATTATGTTTGAATATATCAGACGTCACACTAGCTACTTCTAAATGGAATTATCCCTTCCCATTTAAAACTAAATGGATCAACTATAAAAAGTCCAAATGTGTCTGTTGATATGAGTCATTTTTCACATCCACGATGAAGACTTTCACCATGAGATATGTCACTGCATTTGCCACCTATGAAAAACTGTGTATAGTTTTACTGTGATTGTTCTGTGATCGCTATCTAAGTGCTTGTCTTTGGTCCCTATCAATACACAAAATGATGGGATACTTCTGAAAATTATACAAAAAGTAATAACGGATATTTTCAGGTTTTTTTTTCTTCAAATTAATCAACTTGGTATTCCTGACACTCTATCATATGCATTAGTGTTAAAGTTTTACAGCTTTCTGTATCCGGCATTATTACCACATTTCCTGCCCCTCATAAACTGGTTAGTGAAGCATGATGTTATGTTTTCCCCAATTTTATTTAAAAACTGAATTAATTCAGAACGGAAATCCAACACTTTTGATTTTGAATTTTATAGTCGCAACATTAAAATAACATTTGCATACAAAGTATAGCATTCACTGTTCATAGTGTCTAAAGAGTACTGATTAAGTTATAGATGTGTGGGTTGTGTGATTGATTGCTTGTTATTAGTATCTATATATTGCTGTAGGGACTTGAAAATGAAAAGATATATTTGAAGTTTATACAATACCTTCATATTTCTGGGAATGACGGTTGTCTTTAAAAGTTGAAATATGAAAGTAAAACTTAAAGTTACCGCCAAATTGACGCCGCAGGTGTAAAATACGTATAAATTATGTTCTAGACGGCGTGGATCAAGTTGGATTTATTTATAAAGTCATAAAATGTTGGTCGCTTCTTCAAACGACGCCGATGGTTCCCCAGGTGATTTTGAATTGGCACCGTTGGCGAATGACAATGTCCGCCAGACAAATGGTCACGTCTTCGCACCTTATTTGCACATCGTTGGCCGTTACCTGTTGTACGCGGGGTGTTAAATATGTCCAGACTACAGGTGAGCCATTGTATCCGGCGGTCAGGTCACACCCCAGTATAGCACCAACGTAATGTAGATAGCCACCTACCCGAGTACCTAACATGTCTATCCCTTGTATCACCGAAAGCGTTTCACTTGGCCGTTAATGGCTGTCTGCTTACGGTTGCCCAAATTTGGCTAAATCGCTACCTTTTTGTGTTTTATGTATTAAACTTTGTCGTAAAATACATCAGATAATTTGGTTATACAGTATATATGGTGTTTAAACTACAAAACCTTTTATATATTTTTAAACATTTAGTTTAACTGTAGCAAACCTAAGCATTCGCAATGTTTAAAGCAACTTCTATTTACATAAAGGGAATTCTATTGAATTTATTATTTTTTTATTGAAAAATAATGTGTTCTACGAAAATATTCAAATGATACCTACAACAAAATGCAGATATGTGATTACTTACATTGACAAAACTCGTATAAACCTGATGGATCTTTTTCATCCCAAACACTATCAACATAACATACACATTCTTTTAAGAAAGTACTATCATAACATTATCTACTGAAATCATTAAAGCTTGCAAAACATTTTGACATATTTGATGAAACATACTGAATATACCACAATTAAAATCGCTTAAAAATCTGATATAATACCACTCCATTATTTTTTCAGTATATTAACTGTGTAAGATTTGAATCCTCGATTTTGACTATGGTCAATAAATGTCTTGCGTTGTATTTAAGTTGGCCTAGGTTTGAAGAACAGCAGCAAAACAGAAGGTGGGAAATGAGATAATAACCCTTTTGAACAATAATCAAGTAAGCAACGAACGGGAATTACATTAAAACTGCCTTGAAAACCAAATGATAATGTATTTTTGTGTTTGCATTTTGTGTTTCAAGGTTTTACTGTAAGTTGATGATTTTTTAAAACATCGTAATAATTGACTCTTAATTAAAAACATATACACGACTCTTTTTAAACGCATTACTCTCAATGATGTCTGCGTGTAACCTTAATTATAAAGCACACACTGGTTTCCCTAGCATAATATCCGCGAGATATCTGGAAAAATACATCCAAAATTTTATTTATTTACTCTGTAAGACGCTTTCCTATTTCAATTGTAATTGAGAAAGGAAAAGTTGACATGAATAAAGAAAAAAAGTTTTTATTCTCAAATACGAAAATGTCCATTAGGTATGTCATGAATGGTAATGGAAGCCTAATATTATGTATTATTCTTCTTCAAAACAATAAAATATAGCAGAATATATCATATCTAGTGTTGAGCATTGTGCAGTTTTAGAGAGGTGTTTTAATTTATTGGAATACCGTAACGACTGATCAGGTGCAGTTGTATGCGTTAAAGGCGCCTCACAATTTAAGTTGTGATGTCACCGTCTTACTGTTGTTTCGTGTTCCCTTAAACTGAATTTGTGAAGCTGTACATCATTTTGTGGTAGTATTTGATATATTTTGTGTCTTCTTAATATTGTTATTTGTGGTTAAATGATGAAGACAGATGTTAATGATATTGAGAAGCTATGCTATTTAATTGTCTCCGTCTATGTCCTCTTGTAATTGTGCCTAGCTTTGAGAGTTAGATGTATATTGATTAGCATTGATGACATGATAGGCTAGGTTTTGGTCCGATGGTGTCTGAGAGGTCCTCCAGACCCCGCGGCAGCTGTTTTTTTCTAAATTAATTGAATATTTATAGATTCAATATATCATAAACAATATTTGATTCCAAGGTCTCGGCTTGCATGACGTTACTCATTTAGAGAATGCTGTGGTGTTGTTCTAACCATTGTATATCTGTATATCAACACTCAATATACTACTAGTTATTAATTCAGCTCTCCATTCTCAGCTGCTGCTACGGGGCATTCTTAATAATACGTGATATATATACATATTGAATTATTTGGACCCATTGCTAGTAATAATACATTCTCTTTTTTGTATATACTATTGTCTAAATAAAACAGAGACAGTTCAGTTACATAATTATGATAATTATGTGAAAGTGTGACTGCACCAACTGCGCATGTACCATTTTAACATATCTCTTTAATACTGTTCAATATATAGAAAATAAGGGAGAGAACTTTTTTCTCATTTTTATGGTTATAGCATTTGGTCGCAATTACAAGACTTCGTTCTTAACAATGACAATTACTTCATACATCCATTGTGATTTCTATGATCATGACTTCAAGGAAAGAGTTATCGGTACTATTTTTATGTTTTAGAATCACTTTACAACATCGATTGTCCTAAACACCGGACCGTTACTAATGATTCCTCCTGCAAAATGTATTATTTTGCTTATATATTTGTTTAATTCATATAATTTTATGAAATACTTCTTTTCTCTGGATAAATTAAGAATTAATTGGTTAAAGATGTTTTGATTATTGACCTTAGATAGGAAGGTTCTAGGAGTGACAGGGCTACATTTGTACAACTGTGGCGCCCTGCATGTTGTTGATCGGTTTAGGCCCTCGCTCTGTAAACAAACATCACGGGATTAGTGTCACTGGCCGAGCGCCAGTAGGAAAAGCTACTGTGCGCTAAATGTATTAACGTTAGATAACATATATGTCATTGTAAATGGATAATTATTTCATAATTGACGCCATCCTTTGTGCGGTAATCCTGACTAGTTTTCGTGTAACAAGACTGCTACAGATGGAATATATCATTTATTTGATATTTGACTTTTTCTTTTGAATAAATTGTGTTGATACTGAAAAGTATAAACATATATCCTTTCAAATATTGTTGTTTTCTTTGTGTTACACTGTTCATAAGGCCAAGTTGGTCCTCACTGGGTTTTTCAAATAGTTGTAACAAGACATGAACAGGATTCAATTTATTGTCCAATGATTGCCTTTGTGTGCTCTACATGATATACTCATTTTGATATTAAAATCGACTAGAATCCATATATAGACATACAAAGGGCGCTATATTAACAATCATATCAATTTGATTGGGGCTAGATTAAGCTTCATATACTTTATTTTTGTTGTTTAATTAGTATTTTGATATAAACAAGGTATAATACCAACAGGTACCCGTTGAATTGTGTCCCCGTATTAATTCAGTAGGTGTATAGGGATGACAATCGATCATCCCTAGCTATGATCGGCGGTAGGCGGCCCGGTAAACTGACTCGGCATTGTTTACCTGAAGCCAGTCTACGAGTGACATCGGAGTAGGGACAGAGGAATTGCACCCCAAGTGCACAAGTGAAGAAAGATGCTATCATCATAGCGTCAGGAAAAGCTAGTGACACTTAGCGGCTAAAGTTGTTTTATTATGTTAAATTCAGATCAGATATCTATTTATAAAGGAGGTCCACAAAAACCAGGATCCATTTCTTCTTTAGAGTTACCCGTGATTACCCGTTTGCCTTTGATCTTTACCGAAAGCACGTAAAATATATCGGATTTTTTATACCGATATACATCTCGCCAAAATGTACAACCTTTTTGTTATAAGTTTTTAATTACATCGTTTACGTGTATATTTCCTAATTAAATTTCCTCGTGTCTCCTGTTGCATTAGCGCCTGAGTATTAAACCCATTTCCATCACTTAAAAACCGCCGCGGTCTTTGGTATTTTACCATAAATCTTACCTGTCAAATTCTGATTTCGTTTTATTTAAGGATTAACTTACACCGATACATAATTTATAGATCACTCGTTAAAGCCCCGCATAACGATGTTCTAGTTATCCCCAGGATATACTTGGAATTTCAGACCTGCAGGTTTAATTGGGTTCAGTTTCTACCATTGGTGATACAATGATATCTCCAAGGATACAAGTAAACATTATTAACTTACCATATACTGTATGTTTGCATTTGCTAATGAAATAAAGAATAGGTTTTATAACGCAAGTTACTAATTAAAACGAACGGTTTTTAGCAAGGCACAAATGAAGTCACACCAAGAATGCATGTATTATCTATGTACATGTGTTAATTACTCATTCACGGGAAATGGAACCGTGTTATGTCCGTGCGGTTCAAGATGCATTTTCATTAATATCAATCACAAGAGTATTTTATGTTTGTAGCCTATATTTCTAACACTGTCACAGCATCCGTAAAATTATTAATTAATCATTATTACCAGTACTTGCTGAATATGAAAATTTATATAATTAAAGCTACACAAAATTGCAGATAAATTTCATGAACTAATAAATAATTTAACTTAATTTCCATGCTAAAACTCGAGACATGCGATCAAACATTCTTGTAAATCGTTGACGCTGTTGCATTAAACGTAATGCAAATGACAGGAAGCTTCATATTTAGGATAGGTACCTGTGATACAAATGTATAATGAAAATATGAGGTATTACATTTAGGATAGGTACCTGTAATTTATAATGAAAACATGAGGTGGTACATTTAGGATAGGTACCTGTAATTTATAATGAAAACATGAGGTGGTACATTTAGGATAGGCACCTGTAATTTATAATGAAAACATGAGGTGGTACATTTAGGATAGGTACCTGTAATTTATAATGAAAACATGAGGCGGTACATTTAGGATAGGTACCTGTAATTTATAATGAAAACATGAGGTGGTACATTTAGGATAGGCACCTGTAATTTATAATGAAAACATGAGGCGGTACATTTAGGATAGGTACATTTAGTCTATAAAATAAAAACATGATGTTGTATATCTTGATCTGTATAGTTTGGTTTGTTTGGTTTGTTTGGTTTGTTTTTGTTTAACGTCCTATTAACAGCCAGGGTCATTTAAGGACGTGCCAGGTTTTGGAGGTGGAGGAAAGCCGGAGTACCCGGAGAAAAACCACCGGCCTACAATCAGTACCTGGCTCTATTTGGAAATGCAAACATTTCGTTAATATATACCTTCTATAAAACTGTGTTAGCTTAATTATTTTACAACAATTGCCAAACAAGTTAAGACAACTTATATTAATCACGCTTGTTGGCCGGATTGAAGCGCGCGAGGGGCTTTGCTGCAGCAGGAAGCCGGAGTTCCCAGAAAAAAGCATGGTTCGGCAGTTGACCCCATGACTCTTCACGTCCGATCGAGGAATCGAACCACTGTGGTCCCAGACCAACATTCTATGCCTAACAATCGGTAGCCTCTGTTACAGAACAAAGCTGGAAATGTTATGTCCGGTTCAGTTATTATAACACAATTTTATTCATTTCCAGGAAGGCTTTGAAGCGTTTTAAAAATACACAAAATATATCATAAGTGTTTCCTCCTCAATCGATCAATATTTTCCTGGGAGGGTTTCAGAACGTAAGTTCTGCTACATCTAAGCCACTTAGGCTTAACTTTACTAGGAAGAGAGGAAAACAAACAAAACGAATGGGGATTTATATGTACGTCCGTGCACTGTACATAAAGTGGACACTTGAATCACACAAACATCACAACCAGGCCTTCCCTATGGACAATGTGTTCGGAAATGGTTGAGTGGATCATACGGGAGGGGAAATGCTCTGTTGACTATCGCTAACACTTTGTCCAGATTGTGTTATCAGTAACATGATCAGACAAAATACGCTACCTCTTAATCTGTAAATTAAAACATATTATATGAGTGTTTTATTGTGTAAAATATATCTGTGATCCATACTGTTGACATATTAGACCTTACTGTTAAACATTCGATATATGGCCATTGCTCATAAGTAAGATTAAAACAACATGGGGTATTTATCGACAAAATACATCTATACCATAAATCTTTCAAACACATATTTGCCTTTAAAGGGAGCCTTATTTGATATCATTTGTTTACATCTGGATACACACAGATGACAACATGACACGAGTGATTTTCTGTAATCTAAGCCTTGAACGGTTATATTTTAATTTAACCTCTACAACAGGTCGAAGGTCACAGCTGTTATCTTGATTGTTCCATCTACATCTATAAAGAACCATTTCAAGGCCAGAAACAAGCATAACAAATAAGTATCGGGTATATCTGTATGAGGAACAGGGTATGCATATTATGTACGCGTGCACCGTCATCTGTTCTAGGATCGATGGGACAGCGGCTGCGCGAGGGCCAATTATCTGCGATTGATTTGCTAATAAGTATTTCTTTAGAAAACATAGACAGCAGATTGGCATAAATTTTGTTGTTCTATTGATCAACACAACTCTATGTCATTCAAAATCAATTAAATATTTCCCGTTGTGTCTGTGTCAGCAACGCGCATGCTCGTAAAGGCTACCGGAAGTAGTACCGTTTCCGCACGTGAGGAGTTTCGTGTTGATTGTTCTTACAAAATTAGGCTTATCTATCAGAAGAAACGCCTCAACCATTGTTCAGGTGAAGATACGGAACCGCCGATACTGTGCTGAAGTACCCACGACCTTGACAATGTCCGCCATGACTTTCTTTACATCTAACAAACCTAGGAATTTCAATGTAATCGTGTAGTAACTATCTTCCGTTCGTTAAATTTCTGTCCTGTTACACTTAGGAAATCCTTTTGCGATAACCCATTCTTATAGAGCTTTGAAATAACCGAAGGAAGCATTGCGCATACTTATAATTATTTCTATTTGTGTTCATGGATAAATAAGATGTGTTAAACAATAGAAAAGTAAATAAAAGTTGGTCGATTTTATTTCTAATTTATTTTACGTCAATCAGAAGTAAAATGATTAACAAGCTTGCTAACCCAATAGGTTAAACTCACTTAAAGAACAAGTAATAGTGACTTGCATATTACACCAGCCATTTAAATACGGAAATCTCGGTTGTAAACAATTCATTCAATTGTTCATACCAATAAACTACATGTACAATGTAGTTTTGATACATGAGAATGAACTGAAACTCTACGCGACACAAGTTCCTTGCTACACTTTAGGCCATCATATCCGGTATCCGATATCATGTCTTAACTATTACAAGGTTAGATTATACCGGGTTATTTATCATAAACACTCAAATATGTTAGTTGTGTACTTAATAATGTTACCAGGGACAACAAATAATGATCATTCGGGCAGCCAATAACTCTATGTTCATCAATGCTAACCAGGATAAAAAAAACTGAGGGACTATATGATACAGCTGAGGGACTCTATAATACAAACTTAGGTACTCTATAATACAAACTGTGGGACTCTATAATACAAACTGAGGGACTCTATAATACAAACTGAGGGGTTATATAACACAAACTGATGGACACTATAATACAAACTTGGGGACTCTATAATACAAACTGTGGACTCTATAACACAAACTGAGGAACTCTAAAATACAAACTGATGGACTCTATAATACAAACTGAGGGACTCTATAACACAAACTGTGGACTCTATAATACAAACTGGGGGACTCTATAATACAAACTGAGGGACTCTATAATACAAACAGAGGGACTCTATAATACAAACTGAGGGACTCTATAATACAAACTGAGGAACTCTAAAATACAAACTAAGGGACTCTATAACACAAACTGAGGGACTCTATAATACAAAATGAGGGAATCTATAATACAAACTAAGGGACTCTATAACACAAACTGGGGGACTCTATAATACAAACTGAGGACTCTATAATACAAACTGAGGGACTCTATAATACAAACTGAGGTACTCTATAATACAAACTGGGTGACTCTATAATACAAACTGGGGGACTCTATAATACAAACTGAGGGACTCTATAATACAAACTGAGGGACTCTATAATACAAACTGAGGGACTCTATAATACAAACTGGGGGACTCTATAATACAAACTGGGTGACTCTATAATACAAACTGAGGGACTCTATAATACAAACTGAGGGACTCTATAATACAAACTGAGGGACTCTATAATACAAACTGAGGGACTCTATAATACAAACTGGGTGACTCTATAATACAAACTGAGGGACTCTATAATACAAACTGAGGGACTCTATAATACAAACTGAGGGACTCTATAATACAAACTGAGGGACTCTATAATACAAACTGAGGGACTCTATAATACAAACTGAGGGACTCTATAATACAAACTGAGGGACTCTATAATACAAACAGAGGGACTCTATAATACAAACTGAGGGACCCTATAATACAAACTGAGGGACTCTATAATACAAACTGAGGGACTCTATAATACAAACTGAGGGACTCTATAATACAAACTGAGGGACTCTATAATACAAACTGTGGGACTCTATAATACAAACTGAGGGACTCTATAATACAAACTGAGGGACTCTATAATACAAACTGAGGGACTCTATAATACAAACTGAGGGACTCTATAATACAAACTGAGGAACTCTATAGTACAAACTGAGGGACTATATGATACAAACTGAGGGACTCTGTAATACAAACTGAGGACTCTATGATACAAACTGGGGACTCTATAATACAAACTGAGGGACTCTATAATACAAACTGAGGGACTCTATAATACAAACTGAGGGACTCTATAATACAAACTGAGGGACTCTATAATACAAACTGAGGACTCTATAATACAAACTGAGGGACTCTATAGTACAAACTGAGGGACTCTATAATACAAACTGAGGGACTATATGATACAAACTGGGGGACTCTATAATACAAACTGAGGGACTCTATAATACAAACTGAGTGACTCTATAATACAAACTTGGGGACTCTATGATACAAACTGAGGGACTCTATAATACAACCTGAGGACTCTATAGTACAAACTGAGGAATTCTCTATAATACAAACTGAGGGACTCTATATTACAAACTGTGGGACTCTATAATACAAACTTGGGGACTCTATAATACAAACTGGGGACTCTATAATACAAACTGAGGGACTCTATAATACAAACTGAGGGACTCTATAATACAAACTGGGGGACTCTATAATACAAACTGAGGGACTCTATAATACAAACTGGGGGACTCTATAATACAAACTGAGGGACTCTATAATACAAAGTGAGGGACTCTATAATACAAAATGAGGGACTCTATAATACAAACTGAGGGACCCTATAATACAAACTGAGGGACTCTATAATACAAACTGAGGGACTCTATAATACAAAATGAGGGAATCTATAATACAAACTGAGGGACTATATAATACAAACTGAGGGACTCTATAATACAAACTGAGGGACTCTATAATACAAACTGAGGGACTATATGATACAAACTGAGGGACTTTATAATACAAACTGAGGGACTCTATAATACAAACAGAGGGATTCTATAATACAAAGTGAGGGACTCTATAATACCAACTGAGGGAATCTATAATACAAACTGAGGGGTTATATAATACAAACTGAGGGACTCTATAATACAAACAGAGGGACTCTATAATACAAACTGAGGACTCTATAATACAAACTGAGGGAATCTATAATACAAATAGAGGGACTCTATAATACAAACTGAGGGAATCTATAATACAAACAGAGGGACTCTATAATACAAACTGAGGGACTCTATAATACAAACTGAGGGACTCTATAATACAAACTGGGGACTATATAATACAAACTGAGGGGTTATATAATACAAACTGAGGGACTCTATAATACAAACTGGGGGACTTTAAAATACAAACTGAGGGACTCTATAATACAAACTGGGGGACTTTAAAATACAAACTGAGGGACTCTATAATACAAACTGAGGACTCTATAATACAAACTGAGGGACTCTATAATACAAACTGGGGGACTCTATAATACAAACTGAGGGACTCTATAATACAAACTGAGGACTCTATAATACAAACTGGGGGACCCTATAATACAAACTGGGGGACTTTAAAATACAAACTGAGGGACTCTATAATACAAACTGAGGACTCTATAATACAAACTGAGGGACTCTATAATACAAACTGGGGGACTCTAAAATACAAACAGAGGGACTCTATAATACAAACTGGGGGACTCTAAAATACAAACTGAGGGACTCTATAATACAAACTGAGGGACTCTATAATACAAACTGAGGGACCCTATAATACAAACTGAGGGACTCTATAATACAAACTGAGGGACTCTATAATACAAACTGAGGGACTCTATAATACAAACTGAGGACTCTATAATACAAACTGAGGACTCTATAATACAAACTGAGGGACTCTATAACACAAACAGAGGGACTCTATAATACAAACTGGGGGACTCTATAATACAAACTGAGGGACTCTATAATACAAACTGGGGGACTCTAAAATACAAACTGAGGACTCTATAATACAAACTGAGGGACTCTATAACACAAACTGAGGGACTCTATAATACAAACTGAGGGACTCTATAATACAAACTGGGGGACTCTATAATACAAACTGAGGGAATCTATAATACAAACTGGGGACTCTATATTACAAACTGAGGACTCTATAATACAAACTGAGGGACTCTATAATACAAACTGGGGGACTCTAAAATACAAACTGAGGGACTCTAAAATACAAACTGAGGGAATCTATAATACAAACTAGGGGACTCTATAATACAAACTGGGGGACTCTATAACACAAACTGAGGGACTCTAAAATACAAACTGAGGGAATCTATAATACAAACTAGGGGACTCTATAATACAAACTAGGGGACTCTATAATACAAACTGAGGGACTCTATAATACAAACTGAGGGAATCTATAATACAAACAGAGGGACTCTATAATACAAACTGAGGGACTCTATAATACAAACTGAGGGACTCTATGATACAAACTGAGGGACTCTATAATACAAACTGAGGGACTCTATAATACAAACTGAGGGACTCTATAATACAAACTGGGGGACTCTATAATACAAACTGAGGGACTCTATAATACAAACTGCGGACCCTATAATACAAACTGAGGGACTCTATAATACAAACAGAGGGATTCTATAATACAAACTGAGGACTCTATAATACAAACTGAGGGAATCTATAATACAAATAGAGGGACTCTATAATACAAACTGAGGGAATCTATAATACAAACAGAGGGACTCTATAATACAAACTGAGGGACTCTATAATACAAACTGAGGGACTCTATAATACAAACTGGGGACTATATAATACAAACTGAGGGGTTATATAATACAAACTGAGGGACTCTATAATACAAACTGGGGGACTCTATAATACAAACTGAGGGACTCTATAATACAAACTGAGGGACTCTATAATACAAACTGAGGGACTCTATAATACAAACTGAGGACTCTATAATACAAACTGAGGGACTCTATAACACAAACAGAGGGACTCTATAATACAAACTAGGGGACTCTAAAATACAAACAGAGGGACTCTATAATACAAACTGGGGGACTCTAAAATACAAACTGAGGGACTCTATAATACAAACTGAGGGACTCTATAATACAAACTGAGGGACCCTATAATACAAACTGAGGGACTCTATAATACAAACTGAGGGACTCTATAACACAAACTGTGGACTCTATAATACAAACTGGGGGACTCTATAATACAAACTGAGGGACTCTATAATACAAACAGAGGGACTCTATAATACAAACTGAGGGACTCTATAATACAAACTGAGGGACTCTATAACACAAACTGTGGACTCTATAATACAAACTGGGGGACTCTATAATACAAACTGAGGGACTCTATAATACAAACAGAGGGACTCTATAATACAAACTGAGGGACTCTATAATACAAACTGAGGAACTCTAAAATACAAACTAAGGGACTCTATAACACAAACTGAGGGACTCTATAATACAAAATGAGGGAATCTATAATACAAACTAAGGGACTCTATAACACAAACTGGGGGACTCTATAATACAAACTGAGGACTCTATAATACAAACTTGGGGACTCTATAATACAA
Organism: Pecten maximus; assembly: GCF_902652985.1. Lineage (NCBI taxonomy): Eukaryota > Metazoa > Mollusca > Bivalvia > Pectinida > Pectinidae > Pecten > Pecten maximus. The sequence goes on along the minus strand of NC_047021.1, from coordinate 28,063,272 downwards.
ACTGAGGTACTCTATAATACAAACTGGGTGACTCTATAATACAAACTGGGGGACTCTATAATACAAACTGAGGGACTCTATAATACAAACTGAGGGACTCTATAATACAAACTGAGGGACTCTATAATACAAACTGGGGGACTCTATAATACAAACTGGGGGACTCTATAATACAAACTGAGGGACTCTATAATACAAACTGAGGGACTCTATAATACAAACTGAGGGACTCTATAATACAAACTGAGGGACTCTATAATACAAACTGGGTGACTCTATAATACAAACTGAGGGACTCTATAATACAAACTGAGGGACTCTATAATACAAACTGAGGGACTCTATAATACAAACTGAGGGACTCTATAATACAAACTGAGGGACTCTATAATACAAACTGAGGGACTCTATAATACAAACTGAGGGACTCTATAATACAAACAGAGGGACTCTATAATACAAACTGAGGGACTCTATAATACAAACTGAGGGACTCTATAATACAAACTGAGGGACTCTATAATACAAACTGAGGGACTCTATAATACAAACTGAGGGACTCTATAATACAAACTGTGGGACTCTATAATACAAACTGAGGGACTCTATAATACAAACTGAGGGACTCTATAATACAAACTGAGGGACTCTATAATACAAACTGAGGGACTCTATAATAAAAACTGAGGAACTCTATAGTACAAACTGAGGGACTATATGATACAAACTGAGGGACTCTGTAATACAAACTGAGGACTCTATGATACAAACTGGGGACTCTATAATACAAACTGAGGGACTCTATAATACAAACTTAGGGACTCTATAATACAAACTGAGGGACTCTATAATACAAACTGAGGGACTCTATAATACAAACTGAGGACTCTATAATACAAACTGAGGGACTCTATAGTACAAACTGAGGGACTCTATAATACAACCTGAGGGACTATATGATACAAACTGGGGGACTCTATAATACAAACTGAGGGACTCTATAATACAAACTGAGTGACTCTATAATACAAACTTGGGGACTCTATGATACAAACTGAGGGACTCTATAATACAACCTGAGGACTCTATAGTACAAACTGAGGAATTCTCTATAATACAAACTGAGGGACTCTATATTACAAACTGTGGGACTCTATAATATAAACTTGGGGACTCTATAATACAAACTGGGGACTCCATAATACAAACTGAGGGACTCTATAATACAAACTGAGGGACTCTATAATACAAACTGGGGGACTCTATAATACAAACTGAGGGACTCTATAATACAAACTGGGGGACTCTATAATACAAACTGAGGGACTCTATAATACAAAGTGAGGGACTCTATAATACAAAATGAGGGACTCTATAATACAAACTGAGGGACCCTATAATACAAACTGAGGGACTCTATAATACAAACTGAGGGACTCTATAATACAAAATGAGGGAATCTATAATACAAACTGAGGGACTATATAATACAAACTGAGGGACTCTATAATACAAACTGAGGGACTCTATAATACAAACTGAGGGACTATATGATACAAACTGAGGGACTTTATAATACAAACTGAGGGACTCTATAATACAAACAGAGGGATTCTATAATACAAAGTGAGGGACTCTATAATACCAACTGAGGGAATCTATAATACAAACTGAGGGGTTATATAATACAAACTGAGGGACTCTATAATACAAACAGAGGGACTCTATAATACAAACTGAGGACTCTATAATACAAACTGAGGGAATCTATAATACAAATAGAGGGACTCTATAATACAAACTGAGGGAATCTATAATACAAACAGAGGGACTCTATAATACAAACTGAGGGACTCTATAATACAAACTGAGGGACTCTATAATACAAACTGGGGGACTCTAAAATACAAACTGAGGACTCTATAATACAAACTGAGGGACTCTATAACACAAACTGAGGGACTCTATAATACAAACTGAGGGACTCTATAATACAAACTGGGGGACTCTATAATACAAACTGAGGGAATCTATAATACAAACTGGGGACTCTATATTACAAACTGAGGACTCTATAATACAAACTGAGGGACTCTATAATACAAACTGGGGGACTCTAAAATACAAACTGAGGGACTCTAAAATACAAACTGAGGGAATCTATAATACAAACTAGGGGACTCTATAATACAAACTGGGGGACTCTATAACACAAACTGAGGGACTCTAAAATACAAACTGAGGGAATCTATAATACAAACTAGGGGACTCTATAATACAAACTAGGGGACTCTATAATACAAACTGAGGGACTCTATAATACAAACTGAGGGAATCTATAATACAAACAGAGGGACTCTATAATACAAACTGAGGGACTCTATAATACAAACTGAGGGACTCTATGATACAAACTGAGGGACTCTATAATACAAACTGAGGGACTCTATAATACAAACTGAGGGACTCTATAATACAAACTGGGGGACTCTATAATACAAACTGAGGGACTCTATAATACAAACTGCGGACCCTATAATACAAACTGAGGGACTCTATAATACAAACAGAGGGATTCTATAATACAAACTGAGGACTCTATAATACAAACTGAGGGAATCTATAATACAAATAGAGGGACTCTATAATACAAACTGAGGGAATCTATAATACAAACAGAGGGACTCTATAATACAAACTGAGGGACTCTATAATACAAACTGAGGGACTCTATAATACAAACTGGGGACTCTATAATACAAACTGAGGGGTTATATAATACAAACTGAGGGACTCTATAATACAAACTGGGGGACTCTATAATACAAACTGAGGGACTCTATAATACAAACTGAGGGACTCTATAATACAAACTGAGGGACTCTATAATACAAACTGAGGACTCTATAATACAAACTGAGGGACTCTATAACACAAACAGAGGGACTCTATAATACAAACTGGGGGACTCTAAAATACAAACAGAGGGACTCTATAATACAAACTGGGGGACTCTAAAATACAAACTGAGGGACTCTATAATACAAACTGAGGGACTCTATAATACAAACTGAGGGACCCTATAATACAAACTGAGGGACTCTATAATACAAACTGAGGGACTCTATAATACAAACTGAGGGACTCTATAATACAAACTGAGGGACTCTATAATACAAACTGGGGGACTCTAAAATACAAACTGAGGACTCTATAATACAAACTGAGGGACTCTATAACACAAACTGAGGGACTCTATAATACAAACTGAGGGACTCTATAATACAAACTGGGGACTCTATATTACAAACTGAGGACTCTATAATACAAACTGAGGGACTCTATAATACAAAATGGGGGACTCTATAACACAAACTGAGGGACTCTAAAATACAAACTGAGGGAATCTATAATACAAACTAGGGGACTCTATAATACAAACAGAGGGACTCTATAATACAAACTGAGGGACTCTATAATACAAACTGAGGGAATCTATAATACAAACAGAGGGACTCTATAATACAAACTGAGGGACTCTATAACACAAACTGAGGGACTCTATGATACAAACTGAGGGACTCTATAACACAAACTGAGGGACTCTATAATACAAACTGAGGGACTCTATAATACAAACTGGGGGACTCTATAATACAAACTGAGGGACTCTATAATACAAACTGAGGGACTCTATAATACAAACAGAGGGATTCTATAATACAAAGTGAGGGACTCTATAACACAAACTGGGGACTATATAATACAAACAGAGGGACTCTATAATACAAACTGAGGGACTCTATAATACAAACTGGGGACTCTATAATACAAACTGAGGGACTCTATAATACAAACTGAGGACTCTATAATACAAACTGAGGACTCTATAATACAAACTGAGGGACTCTATAACACAAACAGAGGGACTCTATAATACAAACTGGGGGACTCTATAATACAAACTGAGGGACTCTATAATACAAACAGAGGGATTCTATAATACAAAGTGAGGGACTCTATAACACAAACTGGGGACTATATAATACAAACAGAGGGACTCTATAATACAAACTGAGGGACTCTATAATACAAACTGGGGACTCTATAACACAAACTGAGGGACTCTATAATACAAACTGAGGGACTCTATCATACAAACTGAGGGACTATATAATACAAACTGAGGGACTATATAATACAAACTGAGGGACTCTATAATACAAACTGAGGGACTCTATAACACAAACTGAGGGACTCTATAATACAAACTGAGGGACTATATAATACAAACTGAGGGACTCTATAATACAAACTGAGGGACTCTAAAATACAAACTGAGGGACTCTATAATACAAACTGAGGGACTCTATAATACAAACAGAGGGATTCTATAATACAAAGTGAGGGACTCTATAATACCAACTGAGGGAATCTATAATACAAACTGAGGGGTTATATAATACAAACTGAGGGACTCTATAATACAAACAGAGGGACTCGATAATACAAACTGAGGACTCTATAATACAAACTGAGGGAATCTATAATACAAATAGAGGGACTCTATAATACAAACTGAGGGAATCTATAATACAAACAGAGGGACTCTATAATACAAACTGAGGGACTCTATAATACAAACTGAGGGACTCTATAATACAAACTGGGGACTATATAATACAAACTGAGGGGTTATATAATACAAACTGAGGGACTCTATAATACAAACTGGGGGACTCTATAATACAAACTGAGGGACTCTATAATACAAACTGAGGGACTCTATAATACAAACTGAGGGACTCTATAATACAAACTGAGGACTCTATAATACAAACTGAGGGACTCTATAACACAAACAGAGGGACTCTATAATACAAACTGGGGGACTCTAAAATACAAACAGAGGGACTCTATAATACAAACTGGGGGACTCTAAAATACAAACTGAGGGACTCTATAATACAAACTGAGGGACTCTATAATACAAACTGAGGGACCCTATAATACAAACTGAGGGACTCTATAATACAAACTGAGGGACTCTATAATACAAACTGAGGGACTCTATAATACAAACTGAGGACTCTATAATACAAACTGAGGACTCTATAATACAAACTGAGGGACTCTATAACACAAACAGAGGGACTCTATAATACAAACTGGGGGACTCTATAATACAAACTGAGGGACTCTATAATACAAACTGGGGGACTCTATAACACAAACTGAGGGACTCTAAAATACAAACTGAGGGAATCTATAATACAAACTGAGGACTCTATAATACAAACTGAGGGACTCTATAATACAAACTGAGGGAATCTATAATACAAACAGAGGGACTCTATAATACAAACTGAGGGACTCTATAACACAAACTGAGGGACTCTATAATACAAACTGGGGGACTTTATAATACAAACTGAGGGACTCTATAATACAAACTGGGGTACTCTATAATACAAACTGAGGAACTCTAAAATACAAACTGAGGGAATCTATAATACAAACTGAGGGACTCTATAATACAAACTGAGGGACTCTATAACACAAACTTAGGGACTCTATAATACAAACTGAGGACTCTATAATACAAACTGAGGGAATCTATAATACAAACTGAGGGACTCTATAATACAAACTGAGGGACTCTATAATACAAACTGAGGGACTATATAATACAAACTGAGGGACTATATAATACAAACTGGGGGACTCTAAAATACAAACTGAGGACTCTATAATACAAACTGAGGGAATCTATAATACAAACTGGGGACTATATAATACAAACTGAGGGACTCTATAATACAAAGTGAGGGACTTTATAATACAAACTGTGGGACTCTATAATACAAACTGAGGGACTCTATAATACAAACTGTGGGACTCTATAATACAAACTGAGGGACTCTATAATACAAACTGAGGGACCCTATAATACAAACTGAGGGACTCTATAATACAAACTGAGGGACTCTATAACACAAACTGAGGGACTCTAAAATACAAACTGGGGACTCTCTGATACAAACTGAGGGACTCTATAATACAAACTGGGGGACTCTATAATACAAAGTGAGGGACTCTATAATACAAACTGAGGGACCCTATAATACAAACTGAGGGACTCTATAATACAAACTGGGGGACTCTATAATACAAACTGTGGGACTCTATAATACAAACTGAGGGACTCTATAATACAAACTGAGGGACTTTATAATACAAACTGTGGGACTCTATAATACAAACTGAGGGACTCTATAATACAAACTGAGGACTCTATAATACAAACGGAGGGACTCTATAATACAAACTGAGGGACTCTATAATACAAACTGAGGGACTCTATGATACAAACTGGGGGACTCTATAATACAAACTGAGGGACTCTATAATACAAACTGAGGGACTCTATGATACAAACTGGTAACAAGGATCATAAAAACGGAACCAAGGATCATAATAACGGTAACAAGGATCATAATTACGATAAGAAGGATCATAATTACTGTATCAAGGATCATAATAACGGTAACAAGGATCATTATTACGGTAACAAGGATCATAATAACGGTATCAAGGATCATAATTACGGTATCAAGGATCATAATTACAATATCAAGGATCATAATTACGATAAGAAGGATAATAATTACGGTAACAAGGATCATAATAACGGTAACAAGCATCATTATTACGGTATCAAGGATCATAATCACGGTAACAAGGATCATAACGTTAACAAGGATCATAATAACTGTAACAAGGATCATAATTACAGTAACAAGGATCATAATAACGGTAATAAGGATCATAATTACGGTAACAAGGATCATAATAACGTTAACAAGGATCATAATTACGGTAACAAGGATCATTATTACGGTAACAAGGATCATAATAACGGTAACAATGATCATAATTACGGTAACAAGGATCATAATAACGGTATCAAGGATCATAATAACCATAACAAGGATCATAATAACGGTAACAAGGATCATAACGGTAACAAGGATCATAATTACGGTAACAATGATCATAATAACGGTAATAAGGATAAGAATTACGGTAACAAGGATCATAATAACGGTAACAAGGATCATAATTACGGTAACAAGGATCATTATTACGGTAACAAGGATCATAATTACGGTAACAAGGATCATAATTACGGTAACAAGGATCATAATAACCATAACAAGGATCATAATAACGGTAACAAGGATCATAACGGTAACAAGGATCATTAAAACGGTAACAAGGATCATAATTACGGTAACAAGGATCATAATAACTGTAACAAGGATCATAACGTTAACAAGGATCATAATAACTGTAACAAGGATCATAATTACGGTAACAAGGGTCATAATAACGGTAACAAGGATAATAATTACGGTAACAAAGATCATTATTACGGTATCAAGGATCATAATTACGGTAACAAGGATCATAATTACGGTAACAAGGATCATAATAACGGAAATAAGGATCATAACAACGGGAACAAGGATGATAATTACGGTAACAAGGATCATAATTACGGTAACAATGATCATAATAATGGTAACAATTATCATTATTACGGTAACAAGGGTCATAATCACGTTAACAAAGGTCATAATAACGTTAACAAGGATCATAATTACGGTAACAAGGATCATAATAACGGTAACAAGGATCATAACGTTAACAAGGATCATAATAACTGTAACAAGGATCATAATTACGGTAACAAGGGTCATAATAACCCTAACAAGGATCATAATAAAGGAAATAAGGATAATAATAAGAATAACAAGGATCATAATCACGGTAACAAGGATAATAATAACGGTAACAAAGATCATTATTACGGTATCAAGGATCATAATTACGGTAACAAGGATCATAATTACGGTAACAAGGATCATAATAACGGAAATAAGGATCATAACAACGGGAACAAGGATGATAATTACGGTAACAAGGATCATAATTACGGTAACAAGGATCATAATAATGGTAACAATTATCATTATTACGGTAACAAGGGTCATAATCACGTTAACAAGGGTCATAATAACGTTAACAAGGATCATAATTACGGTAACAATGATCATAATTACGGTAACAAGGATCATAATTACGGTAACAAGGATCATTAATACGGTATCAAGGATACTAATTACGGTAACAAGGATCATAATAACCATAACGAGGACCATAATAACGGAAATAAGGATCATAATTACGGTAACAAGGATAATAATTACGGTAACAAGGATCATAATTACTGTAACAAGGATTATAATTACGGTATCAAGTATCATAATTACGGTAACAAGGATCATTATTACGGTAACAAGGATAATAATTACGGTAACAAGGATCATAATTACGGTAACAAGGATCATAATTACGGTATCAAGTATCATAATTACGGTAACAAGGATCATTATTACGGTAACAAGGATTATAATAACGGTAGCAAGGATCATAATAAGTGTAACAAGGATCATCACGGGACTGAGAAACTCTAAAATACAAAGTTGGGCTTAAAGTATTGTCTTAAGGGACCTATATACAATGGAATGTTGTTACAATGTTACAAGGGTCATTATTATAACGGTAAGGAGGGTCATCACGAGAAACAAGGAGTATAATTTGAACACCTTGCAAGTGTTAACATGACTGATAATAGTGTTATAATGTTGACGTCAGGAGTAATAACTTTAATCCCTTGTTAATTCATTTTAAATCAAAAACACAACGTTAACACTGACTCCACATTGTTGAAAAGTACATTCACTCTTATCTAGGAAATTCAAAAGTACTCCATCATGTTGACATTAACATACTGAAAATTTAGTAAGGACAATGCAATCCTTACAAAGACAATAGGTTGTAAACTTTGTCTTACAGGTTAGACACATATTTCGGTGATTATAACGATTCCAAAAATCTCATAGAATTGTTTTTCATATTGTTTTTTTTTTTACACTTTGTTAAGTATATGTGTTTTAGTGAAATTATCATTACGGTATCTAGTATTACAAACCACCCTAACGATATCATCTTTTTAGGACAAGTTCAGGCAAGTTGTCAAGTGAATTTGATTGTTTAGTGCCAAAAATGAATATGCTACATTCAAAACGTCGATTCAGAGATAAAAAGCATGACATCTCCAAATATGACGCAAACAATCTGTCGGACTAAGAAAACTTAAACATAAAAACATGACCATGCCAATTTCCAGCATTCAATCGTCAAAAAACAAGTGTCACAAATAAACATGTTTTTTTTATGTCAATATAGTGTATCAGGGCATTTTAGTCTGGGCAGGTCAGCTCCCCCGGGGTAAATCACGTCAAATCCCGAGGGTCAATCATGTCCGTCGCGAGTCAGACATGTTTCGTGTTGGGACTCAAAATATTACCTTTACTACAATGTCCTGTCCACCACCAGTGCTAAGTAACTGTACATCTTAGAGTCCCTGCCCGGGGGGAGGGTTTCTCAGGCGGCCACCACGCCCCTGACATCCATTATGGCACGTGACATCGGCACGAGACCTGTTGGCGTTATCACCTGACATATCGACTGAAGAAACCTAAATAACATACCCGGACTACAATGCTCTATTGAATTATTCAGACAGAAAAATCAAACTTCTCCCTTGTGCCTCGGCATGTCATCCCTATAAAAACATATCGACATCAACAAATACTTAATAGATAAAAAAAAAATAGCTAAAAATAAATATTAAAAACAGCCAACTGTGACAAGCGACATGCGTGATATGTACATGTATGTTTGACAGTCAGACCCTGCACGAAGGGTGGGAAGAGTGAGTGTACGAAAGAACTGGGTTGGGACTTAACAGGAAGGATGCGTTGTGTGAAATGATTAAATTTCTTATACATTTTCAGTGTTCAATGCACTTACGATACATTTTTTTTCAATTTAATCTTTAACTTTTTCCCCTACGATCAAAGATTCGCCTGTAAATTGTAAAAACCCCTTTTTTTGTAACTTAAGACTGATGTCTTTAATGTTTTACTTAAATCCGGTTTATGTACGCCGATTTGTATATATATCATACAGTTATTTCGATATGTAAGTTTATATATATCATACAGTTCCCATGGCTACATTGTACACCAGGTTGTGACCCCTGCACAACCGAACACCCCAAAAACAAGTGTTCTTTTATTTTTCTCAAATTACGGCAACCATCGACGGCACACCCATCGGTTGGTGAAACAGAGAGTGTTTTATATGGCTAGAATACATGAAGAAGGCAAAACAACCAAGTGGGTCGGCTCCCGTCAAGCGCCCGCCTTCTCCAATATCGTACAACACCTCCAGTCGGTGTAATAGAATTTAAACTAAATCGTGCTGTATGTATTTCCTTACGATTTCGTCATTTGTGTGAACATGACTTTTTCTCAGAGGAAAATATCAGAGGTTAAAGACTTTTTTTTACTGTTGTATAACGTCTGTGACTCGGAGGTATTTTTATGGTAATCTTACAAAATGATATCGCTTTCATTTTCTTCAGTTTATAATAGAAATATGGAGTTATATATTCCTTGAGCGCCAAACTTCCGCGGCCTTTGATTCGGGGTCACGTTTGAACTGATAGCAATCTGTACCAAACTTATCGACATATAATATCAGTTGGAAGAGTTTGGTATTAAGATGATGATATCCAAGGGTTCATGTCTATTGTTTAAACATTATTGGCAACTTATCACCGAACCGACGTTCTTATATAAAATATCTCATCACAGTAAAATTGATTTCAGACTCTTTTTCATAATACTCTGTTACTAAGGAAATTTAATGTTTGTACTGAAAACCGTTCCAACTTCTCAAATGATGACGTGTCATGTATAACGTATATTACATTCCTAAAATTGTTTACGGATATATTTTGACAACATATTTCTGACGAACCATCATTTAATTAGAGTTGTATCCTCTACCCTAAATGTGTTTATTTGTAGACTGGATGGAAAAGCTTTGAATGATATATTTACTAAATACATCTGTCACTTTATTTGTAAAATAAAATATTTTAGAAATTCTTATTGCTATTTATAAATTTATCGTGACCATAATTTCCCCTTTATGATCCCGCGTGTAAAGCACATGTTATAACACTTTAAAATCGAGTTTATTTTTAAATAAAATATCATTGCACATTTGTTTAGTTGACTGGTAAGCCCTGAGGAATACAAGTATGAACTTCTAGCGAAGTTTTTGCACGTGTTACTATATTTAGAGATAATTATTACTGTTGCTTTAATAAGTAATATCTAACACTGGTGACGTCGTGCGGCTCTGTGCTTACCTCCGATACTGGAGATTCAGCACAGACACGCAAACATGAACCGATTTAAAGGGCCTTAATACTGTCAGGGGTAACTGTTCTGTAAAACACTACATTTTATAACTTTAAACGAGAGAACACAACACAACGGACCGATGTTATTGTAGAAATAGTGTAAAATAAAGCTGTTGTCATTTGGTGTAAATATGCCACTTTCTATGTATCGATTTTCCACGAATTTGCATGCCACCATCAGCTTTGAATTTAGGAACATAAGATGTATTCTGGACTAAGATATTGGTGATGTTCTTTGGTTTGAAAAAATGGTGATGCAGTGTTGCAATAACATTTCACTGAATGACGTTAAGGAAAAAATATCATTAAACATAAGATGGTATTACTACACTGCGTACTCAGTATAGTATCACATGCATCGTTCTGTCAGTGGAGCATCAAACTGATGTACTGCCCATTTTTTAATTTATGTTATCATCTGTTTGATGCAGCCTTTGTTTTGGTGGGATATATCCCTATTTATGTTTTTCGTCCGTTTGGACATTAATTTGACCGATTGAGGTGGAATACATTGATTATAGAAAAGGTAGGTAGCATCTTAAAATACATAGTTAATGATCGATACAGTATGTCAAAAATGAATAAACCCACTTATTAATCTATTCTGTTTTTCTTGGATTCGTCAGTGATTATACTGAACAGTTGAAAATGTGCAACAACCCCAATCATCAACGGTCATCTGACCTTACTGGGAGGTCACAACAACCTTAACAAAACTACAGTGCGTATATCTCCGTAGACCCTTCTGACAATTAGATATAATATATTGGTCATAAACAAGGAATGTGTATTGGTATTTGACTTTCTTCTCACGCGAGTAATAATCTTAGTCTGCATTTTCAATGTTAGGCTTTCTATACAGACATTACCCGAAGGCTATGTTGTAATGTATTCTCATTCCTTCAGAATAGAAACTGATACGTGGTGTTTTTAAAGGACATTATGATAAAAACAATGTTCAATATAAAGAAGAAATGTTGAGAATATGGATTTTACTGGAAGATTGGGTCGCAATTTACACGAGCGGCACTGTGCATGTCCCTGATTTACGTGGTGTGCCGTCGATATATGATACACAACCCCAGTAATCTGCAATAAATATGGAAGAAAATGGTCGAGGATAATTGAATGTCGTTGATTAATCAATGTTAAATGACGTGTTTCTGACGGAACGCTACAGATTAAGCAGTAGGAACACACTTACGATGAAATATAGAATACTGTTAGTAAATGTCCACCAGACATGCATGACTCGCTGTACACGATACCCGCCATCAGGACCGGACCAGAGGACGGAGACTTGGGAGTTCCCAAGCACGGAAATCCGCTCTTTGACGTGCAATACTAAATATGGACAAATTAATAAAGGTCTGTATTGAGCACGTGGGAAATAAAGCTGAATCCTTAATGTCACTGGTCGTTATAACCAGACACATCTATCTTTGAACGATGATTTCTAATTATAGAAAACTAAAGTACTTTCTTCCTTAATAGGTTGTCTTGGTGCGATCACGTTGTATTAGAGTCTATTGTGTGTGCGGTTGTATGTATGTTGTGTATACAGATAGATAAGAAAAGTGTTTCATACATATAGATAACTGTGTATATATACATATATATAAATATACAACAGTATAGTATGTTGAAGTAAGAAGAGAACCTTAAAGTTAAATGTTAGGGTAGAGATGTGAATAGTTTATGTGTCTTTCAACTACAAGTATCAATACATGGGAATGTCCTAGTAGACACTGCTGTAAAGATTAGAAACTTAAACAAATGCTGATTTTGATGTGTTCTTTATGTTCAAACCCATGTTATAAATTATTCAAGTATATATATATTAACATCCCGATCGATTTTGACCGACATGTCAGCTTAGAGGTTATTATGCTGCCTTTAACAGTAGGATTATACATTTGATTTTATAATTCTCCAGTATTCAAATTGAAAATCAATGTGCGAAATAAACATTATCTTATTGTTAGTTTTCCATTATTTATATATCAATTTGAAATTATTTATATAGTAAGTTTACATTATTTGCATATTTATTATATATTATCTGCATATTTATTTCACATTATTTGCATATTAATTTTACATAAATTTCTTGTCAATGTAAAAACCTCTTATTATCCACCTAACCAATTTTGAAATATGCATTTACTTACTTACAATACCTACCATTAATTTAACATTATTTCATGATTATTGTCTCAGTATTCATTTCAATTGTACATTATTGGATAACTTAACAGTATTATTGTTTATTTTTAATTACAATAATTACGAGTTTTATTATATTCAATTATCTAGGTCACAGTATCCAATTTTTACAGTATCCTCTCATCAGTTTTACAATATCTGATATATATTTTTTTACAGCAACAATGTTCTAACTCTACAGGTATATTTCTGCAAAACAGATATTTGTATTACCCTCGATTTGACAGATGCGACGTCGTACAAATACTGTGGTAATACAATTCAGAGACTACTATAGTTTAGACATTTAAGCTTATAGTTATTTATCATATGCAGCAAGTGATTCAAAACTTAAATAATTAATTTATGTTTAAAACATGAAAATAACCATGCGTATCACCTTTTAAAAGTACAAATTTTTGTTATGTGAAAGCTTAAAGCTTTTCACTGCGATATAGGTATCTTAATCTACATGCATATTGCAAGGATTAATTAACATACAAAATTTCATTGAAGATAGAAACTACACACTTGTACAAATCAATTTCAATACTGAATAAAATATATCAATATAGCCTAGTAGAAGAATAACACTATGTACTAATACTGATGTCACATATGTTTTTGTTCTTTTAGATAAATTATCAAATGTATATTTATATATAGAACACAATCAATACAACTGACTAATGTCCCATATGTTTTGATATTATAACAAAATGTATATTTATAGACTACAAACAATGCAACTTACTAATGTCACATATGGTTTATTTTCAGTAGACGATACCAAATATATATTTAGACCACAACCAATGCAACTTACTGATGTACTTATCATTAAACATATGACTTGCTTTGTAACCTAGGTTACATGTATATATTTTTGTATATTTTTGTAATACACTAAATAAAAAATACAAAGATTGTAATTTTTGTTTATTTGTTTTTATTTGTCATAATGGAAAATTCTGATTTTTATCAATTATACATTATCATTCATTTAATTATACACGGCATTGAACAGCAATATATCTAACAATAATTTCTGTATGTTCACAATAGTGATGTACAACATGGTCAAAACATACGCTTCCTTAAAACTAAAATGGCTGAACAAAAAAAAAATATTGTCGATTCTCAATTATCAAACCAAAGTTTTGAGGAATAAATAATAAAATAGCAATATAATTTAATGGATGAGATTTGCATTTGATTTTTGTCATGGATAAAACATATTGCACATAATTCTTTTTTCGATTTGAACATATTTTATAAAATTGGTGTAGTTAAAGTACGATTTTGACCATGCTAGACATACAACATTCCTCACGAGAAGACTGCGTAGTATCTCGCCTGTGCTGTCCGCCTTGGACGTGGAATGTACCCTGACCGACAACTAATCTACCACTGTACATTGGATTTCATGTAGATCCGTTCATTGATAAATATGTCTAAAGAAGTATACTTGAAGGACGAATTGGCCCTTCTGTTTTTACTCTCTTTAATGTACAATGTTATTAAAAGGCACACATACAAACAATTCTGTGACACTTCCACCAATAACAAACGGGAGTGAGTCATCGTTACGATGACGTCACTTCAATCTGGGAAGCGCATCATCGTGATGACGTCACTCCATATCTAGTCTAGCACTCGGGATATGCCTGATCCTTACAACATATTAAATTCTATATAACCGTAACCAGCTCAGAATTGTGGGACTAGAAAACGAGCTCAAGTATAATTATAACTGTCTTACCTAATCACACCACTCTCTCAACCAACGATAATAAATAGGATATTTACAAGTGACATGAAATCTGAAAATGCAATGAAAACAATGGTCAGTTTACTTATAGATATTGTTAATTGAAAAATTCTCCTCATTTTGAGCAAAAACACAATTCTGCACTTTAGCTGAACGCAGCCTATTAGTGTTAATTGTTAGCAGACCAAACGTCGCGTGATCTAGTCTTACTACAGTAATCCCATATTAGGCAACAATTATTCAACCAATCCACACACATTGTTCATAGGACAAGCACCATTTAGTTGACAATGTTCCCAGGTCGACAACAGTCTTTTCCGTCCCTCTTCAACAACACAAGAATTCAAAACGTGTTTTGAAAACCTGATCAGGACCTACAGCAGTCCGCAATAGTCTCTGTAATGTGAAATGCTGAGGTCGGGACGCGAGCTGACCCCTCTGTGCGGTTATGGGGCACCACTGGGTCGATTTACCCGAGAGAGTTCCTCCATGTCACCTTCACGACGACAACACATATCACTACCTAGATTTACTGTTCAAAGAAATCACGTTAAAGTGAGCGCTGGTGAAATCGGAGACACGGATAAAGTCCAGCATTGTCATAATCCGTGGCAATAACAATATTTCTATGCAGTGGTGGTTCGTGACTGAGATCTTTCCGCGGTAGATGAGACGTTCGCACGCATTCGAAACACCTATGTTGTCATTTCTCAGGATTAGATGAAACAGCTCTCGTATATTTTTTCTCGTTACCTCTCCTGAGTGAGGGTATCGTATAACAGGCTGTGGTCTGTCCAAGGGAATTAGCTAGAGTGTTTCAGGCAAAAGAAAAAACGCACCGGTTCACGACTTAGTAACGAACACACTCTCCCACTAGACCCTAACGCTCCTATGTAGGCCTCTAGGGACCAGAGCGCCATCTATCCTGAGTACGCTATAATTGACCCCGGCCTGTGATGGCCGGAGTTTGCGCGTTATTGTTCACGTGCACTTATCGGCAGGTTACTTTTTTGTCGATCACCTTCACGCCATCGCTCCCACCATATTTGTCGTCGTGGATAAGTTCAGTCCGGATGAAAACCCTGACGATGAAATGCTTGGAATACTTGAAAATGATGATGCAAAACTTGATGGTATGGATGATGAAAAGTTATTGAATCCTCCTCCGAGGCCTCCGTGGCCAATACTGCCAGCTCCCTGCATGTGAGACGAACCCGGTGAGATGTAAGATCCACCCAGGGATGAGCTACCGCCCATGTAAGTTGGCATTGGGGCGTGCATGGCGTTCATGTTGGGATGGAAGCCACCGAAGGTTTTGTCGAGTGGTTTCAGGAAGTCGGACATCTGCATTCCCTTTCCCTTCTTCTTGCTCTTAGTTGACATTTTCCTGTTCCTTGTCTGAATGCCATCTTTTTTCATAGTAAGCGGTCTGTTAACCTGTAATGTATAAAGTACACAAAGCATTAGCTACTACGTCTGTGACAAGAATCGTCGCTATTCACAACAGATATTTACTCATCTCATCTTTGGCTACATTTATGACGGTTTCCGTTACACAACACTGAAGAACAATGACAAGTTTCATATAACACAGACAGAGTGTAACGCCAACCCTAACTATACTACACCAAATCAATTTGTTTGTTTTATTTCCTGACAGCTCTGATTGTTCGAACCATTTCTCAAAGAGTCAAACTGCCAACTCGGTCAGATTCTTCACATACAGCCCCACGATAATTAAAACATAGTTCCCGGCGCTCCTGGCCGGCCCAGATGTCGGACCCACGGTCCAATGTTGGTACAGTTAGGTTTTTACACATATCGATTCAGACTTATATTTTACTTTTATTTGAAACTCGGAATCGTTACCAATTATGTCAGGAAAACGCTAATTTGTAGTTACTTTTGAAGACATTGACGTATCGCGTACATATGAGAGCAGAGAGAGGGATACGCTGAGACGGGGCCCGATGCCAGAACTGCGCTGAAAAATTACCCCGACATGCCTTTTTGAAATGTCTACAATGGAACAATAACAAGGTAACAATGTCGGGAGTCTCGCGGGGAGCATTAGGGGTGAGGGAGCCACACAGTAAAGTATACCATGTCAGGGAGTTGTCACTTTGACTTGAAGATCTTTGGAATCTGTCGACTTGATGTAATGCGATTTGTCACATAGATTGTTAGTGGGGCAGTGACAACCTTCATCACAGCCACACACAGAAAAAAGTCTGTGCACTGAACCAGAAGGCCGATACAATGTCTCTAAACCAACATTTGCAGTAACTAAGCACAAAGCTGTCATGGGTAACTAGAGGCAAAATCCTGTCTTTGTACGAGGTCCGCAGCCTAATTATCTTAAGTGATCATCATGTTAGCTGATTGGTCTCTGCTAACGTGTGGTCGGTGCGCGGTTGTCGTTGAGCAGCCATTTAGCTTTGTCAGGTAGCGCTACCTCATGGTGCGGTAATCAGGACGATTCGAGCCGTGTTTATATCGGGTGGACAAAGGAAGGCAACACCAGATACTTAGATCGTTACTGCCTGAATAGAAAATAAACGATCGTCATTTTCTGCCAGGAGACATCATTTCCCTTCCTCCTGTGGGAGCACAGATTGTCATTTTAATCCAAGTTTAATTTTTATTACTGGAAAATTCACCAAGCTTTTAAGTTACTGTGCTATCATTTCCTCTTGGCCAATTGCCTGAAGTTGCAAATATTCCATATGGAGAGGAATCTGATTGATTTTACAAGGGCGAAATGTTGGCAGGGCAGTTGTTTTTAATCCCCAGAACATAAAACCCTCGTCAGGGCATAGCCTGATATGTAAGTAATGATTACATATCGCTGATCATCTCGGCTGTGAATCGAAAACCAATCACCGACCGACTTAAAACCCAAGCTCTGTCTGCATGTTAATGCGCTCTACCTTGCCAGTCACATTTGATAAATTATTTTTTTCAGGAAAAGCCAACAGTTTCCCCTATAACAATCAATACGAGTTGTATTGTTCATACGACTGCTGGCTGTACGCGGACCACGAGTAGTCAATTCAAACTACAGACTAGATGTTACCTGGTGGTCGAATCGGCATTTTCACAATCATTATTCAAACGCATGTGTAAGGCACGAGGGCTGCAATTAATTTGCTTCCGAAGCCCAAAGAGGATTGCCAAGATAAAATGTCTGAGGTGATTTCAGCTACTGTAGCAATCATTTGTGCTAACAGCTTACTGGTTTCTATCTATGAAGAAAACAGCTATTATTTATTTGGGGAAATGAAAATGTTTATGAATTGTTTTCCAGTCAAAATCGTTATTTAAAAAAAGAGAAGAGTATTAGCACTACAGTGGTGAACACGCCGGTGGTACCTAGACAGTGTCTGTCCCGATACTGTCACTACAGTTTCTCAGTCGGTGGCCTCGTTATCAAGTAAATCTCTAAATAAATCCGACGAGTTCGGAACCTTCTGACCGTGAAACCATGATGAGCTATAATTAGCAGAAACTTACTGATAACGTAATTAATAGCGAGCTCTTTCCGTGAATAACTTTCTCTTCTACAATGCATCGATA
Organism: Pecten maximus; assembly: GCF_902652985.1. Classification (NCBI taxonomy): domain Eukaryota; kingdom Metazoa; phylum Mollusca; class Bivalvia; order Pectinida; family Pectinidae; genus Pecten; species Pecten maximus. The sequence continues at coordinate 28,044,313 of NC_047021.1, read as the reverse complement.
TCAGGAGAGCCTAATTATGTAAGAAACCAAAATTAGCTGTTCAACGTCCCGAATTAAATGATCGACAAATTTGTTTTCAAAGTATAAAAGTGTTTTTGTTCCATGTATTACATTTAATTTGAGATCAATGGTAGATCGTGAATGCCGTGTTGCGGGTATGCATCGGCGGCCTGGTAATGACAGGCTGACACGAGATTTAAATCAGATCGGGTGTGTGACCTCTAGATCGTGGAGTAAAACTGCAGATATATTGCATGGGAACGTTATTTGTAAATCTAACTTATTTTTTTCTATTTTTATAAAAGTTAAAAATTTTCTCATCCGATACACAAGTTGTTTCTGTATGAAATTCCCACTCATAATAGAACGATGTAAATGGAGAGAAGCTTGCTTGTATATTTTCTCAGAAGCTATGCAAGTTATGTACTTCATGTCGCCACAGAGCTGAAACCGGAACTGCCGCAGTTGTTGGCCTTCGTGAACTCTTCAATGTAGAGAAATCAATACCGTTGTTTGAATTTAAAAGTAGACAAAACTGAAAAGGCAAGCTCTCGACAAAACTGGTTGGACTGTTTAGTACTGTGTGACAGGTTGTATGAAGGGAAACTAATACCCCTTGGCTGTTGCTTTTCAAAAAAGGCCTCATCGTGTAATTATGTCATATTCCCTATAGAAACTATCACTAAGGCATGTTTGTAGTAAATATAATATTGCAATGATTGGGGTGGAAATAACTGGAACTCTTTCGAGAATAAAGGTACAAAGGTGATGTACACCAAGGGCAAATGAGAGCTCTCTTCTTAAATGTAGAAGAGACCGAAAATTGAAATCCAATCGACCATGTAAAATGTTTATACCGACTCCACAGAGTCTGTTACTTTCTATCGTACATACTTATGTTGGAATTTTGTCCTTTTGATCCAGCCCACATTTTTAAAGGGTGGCGACTTTAACCTTCAGTACGGCATATTTCTCTGTACTTATTTAATGAAATGAGATTTAACTCTATGTATTACAAATCAAATACACTTAATTGTTGTGTCTATTTCGCTTTCTATCCGATCCCGGGTCAGACAGACCCGCTACGCTATTGTCCTGTTCCATTCTAATATCCTAGAGGTCACTTCCTAACCATCCGACCGGTCGGACATAATGGTATGTAGGAATATTGATAATGTTAATTCTTGTATATATATATATACCGCTATAATGTTAATGCATTAATGGACGTTCTACTGTTAGAAACAATGGGATGCTCGTGCTTATATCTCAGTGGAATGGCAGCCAGTCGTACACCAATGTGTACCTTGCTTATAAATGTTTACAACAACTGTTACGGGACGTTCGAATCTATCAGAGCATGAGATTGCCATTTGTAGACTCCTCTATATCTATCGTGTCTAATACCTATATCTGTATCAGTGCTGTGGTCGAGTTACTTATCAGTTCTGTAAACAACCTTGGGATTTCAATATTGTTACTCGCCCTGTTCACTGATATAGATATAAATCATATTTGCTCATTTAGCTTGCTCTGCTTGCCACTACTGTAGGCAGGTGAGGTGAGTCTCGGTAACATCGGCTGTCCCTGGAGCCCACCAACCAACTCATCTGACCGATCATCGATCTCTATCTATTATCGATCTCATTCATTTTTAATTTTTACCTGGACCGTTTGTCTTACAAACGAGTGGTGAGCCAGCTATGGACGTTAATAATAAGGGAATATATACTGATTGGTGGTCTGTCTCGTCTACAATAAAATGTATTGTCAACAGGTTTGATTTGATTGTTGAATGAGCATTGCGAGACCAGGAAAGCGCAGTACATGTTAACATAAAAAATGGATGTGTCTTATGTTTTCCTGTCAATTTATTCGTCGATGTTTTATATTTTATGATTATGATCCGGCAGTCACTGATGTTAGAGGCGATAAGACTAGACCTAGCGATAACATTCTTTATAAGGGATCCCATGAAATTATCAATTATTACAAGTAAACTTCTTGTGCTGTAACATACCGAGTCTGGATTGCATGAAACCTGTCTCTCCAGAGCTATAAACTGTCCCCAACTCCTAGGTGAATTCAGGGATAGTTTCTACGCCGGGCGCAGAAGTCATTAGTGGAATGATAGTTACAGTCTATGATGATGAATTACCGCAATTTTAGGTCATGAATTTATGCTAGTTATTCATGCAAGGTCTTTTCAATGGTACAAGGCAGAGGCGAGGATCGGCGTACGCGTTCTATGATTACACACGGAAATAAACAAATTAATAATTTCAATACGTATACAGACACCAATACAAAAAGCTCGAAGCAACTAAAATGGATATTAATGAAATGCCTATGTTGGCTCGACCGAAAGCATGTAAAGGTATAAAGAGCTCATATGAAAGCCCGTCTGTCACTAGTATCAACTTTGACAAGAAAATTGGTGCCCAGTGCCTGATCGACGGAGAAATGGCGCTTGGTTCGTGAAATACATGGTAGAGACACGCTATGTCTCTTTAGGAACATAATGCTATAGAGAACTTAGCTCGCAGCGAAACTTTGGAAAGTTTACTGGCTGTCGACACAGCTAACGACAAAAGTTAATGGTAATGGGGATATGCTTTGAAACTGGAAGGACCTGAAGGTGCCAGGTACGGCAGAGCGACTTCATGGCCGCAGTGTCACGCACGATTACTCTCAGAAAATGGCGACACCACTTTCATCTATAACATTTAAGTAGCCTCCTAGTTTTCGAGTCCCTTGCCCACGTGAAAGTGTGAGTTGTTAATGCGATAGGGGTCTGAGTTGAGTACAAATCCTTTGTTCGTTACACTAGTGTAAAATTGAAAGTCAAACCCAGATAAACACACTTTTTTGCTCCAATGAACTTTAGAAAATTGTGAACCGATTTTATCAAAATTGAAATCTAGAATTAAATTTTTTCGATGGTTGATCGGACATTAATACGAATGTTAAAATTATATTTTTTCTTACGAAATACGATTAATTTAAAAGCTATATACTAAAGATGCTCGGATAAAATTTCATTTTTTTTTTTCGGGTTTTAGGTAGTAGTTTTTAGGTTTTAATGGCAAGTGACAGTAATTGTTGTTCATGAATCAGCGCACACGATATTTATATATCCTAACGTATAATATTGTGTATTCATATCGCGATATATTTATTGTATCAAATTTTAACATGATACACCTTAGAATTTGAAATGCTGATATATACCTTAATTACAATATTGTAAATACCTAAAGTGTCATAAACTAAATATTTCAAATCTTGTGGATTCCGGAAAAAAATGAATTTGAATATATATATACACTGTATATATAATGTTTGGTAAGATATAATTATTGAATTTTCTATTTTTAAGATTGCTGAACATGGCATATTTAGTTTCATTTTCTCGTAAATCTATGAAAAATAATAATTCTATTGATAATTAATCATAATATAATTAACACAAGAAATAAAATCTATATGTTCAAGTTTCCAATGATAAGAAATTTGACAAGTCTCGAGGTCGGGTATGTCAGTATCTGCTAAAGTCCACACCATGAAACAAAGTACAGGCTGGAACCAGTCAGGCGGACAATAGAGTTTGACATGTATGACATATCTGGATCTTTTCAAACAAACAAGATTACATATTTCTGGAGGCCAGTTTGATGGCGAATCTGATAAGTGACCGGTGGTCAGTATCAACCCTGCAGGAACTAACCACAGAGCACCAGACGTTTGACTCACCGACGAAATTCGGTGATAAAACAAAACCCTGAGCCATACACAGCTGTAGATTATACAATAGAAACCCTGTTTTTGTCAACTTTGATTATGTCTTAGTTTTGATGAAGCCCCTGAAGCAGTGGGCATGGCCTAGCAGATCCGTGTAGGATTGCCAGATACACACCCTGAACATCTACTACCGCCATCCGGCCCTTCTAGATTAACATTGTACCCACCCTATCCCACCTCAGGAATGTTTCACGCCTTCCGAGTTATGACAATTTGACTCTTTTCGAACTCGATTCCAAGCAGACGGATTAAAGAATATTATTTCCTTGATAATTACAATATATAATTGAATACTTACGTTGTGGAGTTTGTAGTATAAACCACAGGCGTTACACACGGGGTCACCGTTAGCGTTACGTCGCCATAACGTCGTTGTCGACGTTCCACAGTTGGCGCAACTTGTTCCCGCCCTTCTGGCTGCTGACTGTAACAAAAAAACATCAAATTTCCATTATGATAATAATATACTCGTGCTCTTTTGATCTAGTACAGAGATTTATTTGAAAACCTGGATGAGTGTGATGATAATGCGATGTGTGGAATAGTGATAGATTTTTCCGATAAACACTTCACACGTTTGGAGACACCAGCCGCTGTATGATTCTATGATTCATTAGAGATAATATCATAGATTTATATTTCAAATACATGCATGATGACAAATATTACAGAAATAAAACGGATCAGTTCTGTAGTGGTATATTTTATGAATCGGTCTACACAGTAAATAAAGTACTAGTACAATCTGTTCCTAATAGGTTTGCTCCCAACAGCCAATATTTCACATCTGTTACAACCAAACATCAACATTTTATAACGATCGGGTCGATTTGCTTAATGAACGACGATGATAGTGGGGTTTAGACTGCCTGATAGAGAGAGATGCGACTCGGGTTTATTATTGTATAGCAATAGACATAGCGGGTCTAAGCCCATGTTTACACACAAAGTCCCTGCCTCGCGGATAGCGATGTCGTGTTAGTTTATACAGTACAAAATAACAAGAAAATAAGGAAACTGAGTGTGGCCGAGTTATCCCAGGGCTATCACTACACGTTCTGTATATGTGTACAATACACGGTGGTATATTGGAGATATCCGTTTCAATGTACATTCTAAATGAATTTTAGGGCGAAGCAATGATCTGTAACGCCGAGCTCTACCCCTTCAGCTACAACATATCACTAAAATGACTACTCCGCCTTACTGACACTCATGGCGCCCCTAATACGGTCCTGAGAGAATACATGAGCACCCTCCGGGCCCACTGTGTGACAGAGTATAAAAAATTTAATATTTGAATTTCGTATGTAAAACGATAGTAAGATGTGTATAACCTTCAAACCACTCGGCGCCTTTTACCTGAACATGGCTTTTAACAAAAGAAGACGGAAACCGCACGCCTTCTTACCCTCGCTTGACATATAACCAAACAAAACCCATCTTACGCACACGCTCGGATCTTTGTTTTGTGGCGGAAGATGACAATTCGTGACAGTGACCTGTCTGCCCTGTGCTCACATCAGTAATGCGGCGTAATCTGAGCGGAGTGCTACCGGGTAGGGTGCACGCTGAACGGAGGCACAACACAAAGAACGAATTGTTTCAAACCAAAATATTTTTGTAAAAGCAACAAGAAGACAAACACTATTCATTTCGTTAAATTGGCAAATTCCCACCGCTATAGGAGAGGTAAACTGTTTTAGGCTATAACCGGCTACACACGGCCATTATAACTAGTTTCCAAAGAGTCAATAGATGTTGTTAAATGCCTGTTTATCAAGTTCAACTTCTTCGGGGCTTTATGAACACTGAATTCTATTAACGGTGTGCTTAATTTAACAAACTAATATTGTAAGAAGGGTATTATGCCGTTTCGGTGCCTACACAAACTAACCAGAGCTTCCCATAATTACCACTAGCCTATGGCCGAAGATAGTGAAAGGGTAATTACTAGTTTTCTTTTTCCTCAAGTTTTAGAATTTCTCGAATCAAAACATTTATTTCAATTTTAAAGTACAAAAAGAAATAATAGACTAGTAATTTGCAGTGTTAAATGTCAGGAAAAAATATTTATTATAATTTATAAAGAAAATATACAGTGAAATTCAGGCAAGTAAAGTAAAATAAATCTCGTTCTGCCGATTATCTCGTTGATTATGTTGTAAGTGTCGTATTTATGAGCGAGTGTTGACGTTCCTTATTAAAGATATCATAGTAAAGCCTTCACCTAACATACCACCCACCGGCTCACAGCAATAGCCAACAACGATGATAGAAATTCAAACGATTAGATTTCAATCGAGGTGGAATCAAAGCGATCATTTAATACCAAATTGTTCAAATCGTCAATTTACAATCTAACATCGAAGAATATCAACGACAAATTGTACGATTGTCCCTTCCTGACAGCTTCGAGACGATACCGTTGTATAAGCTTAAATAACAGTTTGCCTCATAGACATATCTCAATTATTCGATTTGACCAAATCAGATGGCACGGCTCATAGGTTGGTTGGAAACTCATCTACATTTATGTTTAAATTGAACGAACAAACAAACATTTGTATTCGTTCTTTAGGCATTGATCAGTGGGGCTGAAAATCGTGGTTTGTTTCGAAGTTAGATGTTGGCGATATTATTTAGCCCATATCTAAATTGGAGCGAGATAAAGCGTCTACGATGACATAATTCACTTCAAACAAGCTCGAGCGAGTGTATTGTCTGACGTCACGACAAAACGTCACGGCTCGCGGAGTGTCGTTGTATGTTTCAGTATTCTCTGATGAATATTCTGAGACACATACGACCCTAGTATCTTCTTTCTTTTGAATGTATCGAAATGTCCCACTAGATAAAACGATACGACATGAGCCCTGTACTGCTACCTTATCTAATTCATCTTATTGTTTAAAGTCGTCCGTACATAGAAAGACTGGTTCTCCGCTGTTAATCGCTAAATCTTGCACCTCCAATCTCGTATCTAGATCGGTAAATATGCCATCTTTGGTCTCAACTAAAGAGATCATTACAAAGCCAGGTTCTAACTGATCTACCCAGAACAATGGATTCCAATACGGTATTTGCTCAATGTTGAATTTAAAGAAATTTGCCAATAGATGATCAAATGTATTTCAATCGTGTTGTTTTAAACATAATATCTCTAAGGAATAAAATACACGACATTTAACCCGTCCAACGGAACAAAATATTTATTCCTTTTGTTTCAGAATATTTCTTTGTTTCTTTTCGCGCTGATCTTTAGCGATAAATTATAAGGTTTTGTACACGATGTTGTTTGTTCCTCGCTGTGATATATATCTAGCTACAGACAAACAGAATATGCTATGGCACGGCACTGGACGCCCAAACTACAATACGTAGAGTTTTATAAATCATAACCCGAGGCTTTATAATTTGAACTCTGTCAGCTGAGAAATTAAAAAGAGACTCTGCATTCCCTGCCCAGGGCTTGATCAGATAATGTACAGATGTACATATACACAACGAAACACTGCTTTGCCTGCAGGACAATAGTCACCAACATTTAAATTCAGTTCTTTGATTTTTCCGACTTTAATATAGAAATATAAAGAATCAAAGACTTGTCCCAATATAGTTAGAATATGTTTAGTAACATATATCACAGAGTTTTTACGTAATGTCACAAGAACTTCGTGAACATCTACACCTACCTTAGTACTGATAATATCGGCTAGGTCAACCCGACAATCTACCGAGACCGTAAATATATTATGAGATTTCAAGATAAAAGACAGCATTTTAATTCTTTATGTCATACATTATTTTACCGTTTGTCATTAAATGCAGAGTAGAATACCATTCCATTTTTATAGTTTTTAAAATAAATAAAATTAAGAATGATATGATGACAAAAATAGAGAGACAATAACTTTATTCCGAGTTAATTATTCACACTTGTATTTAGTTGTTGTGGTGCGCAACGTATATAATGGGTAAATATCAACAATAGACAAGATATTTCGCCTGTGAAAGTTTTAAAATATTTATACTATATCCGTCAGTTCGAACGCTCAATAACGCGACATTTTTAAACTACTGGTCATGGCTACAAATTCACAGAATAATATACTTCATAACAGACTTGGGATACATATTAATAAATTATTCATTTCATAAAAATCATTACCGAAACACAAACTGATAATTATCATAAATATGATGTTCATTATATCAGGGATTGATTTTAAATAAGTTATACTTGTATATGTGGGAATATTTATGGAAACAACAACCTGCGGATCTGAGTGATGCCCTCCTGTGTAGCTGTGGCATGTTATGAATCTAGGGAGTGCTGAAGCCGGTGCCAGCAAGCTCAGTTTCCAGTTCAGATAAATAAAAACACAGACAGGATTGATAGTTTCTAGTTGTGGAGGAAATAGAGGCATAGACTATTAAACATTTCCAAGGCAGGGAATGATTTAAGTGGGAATGTGTAAACAGCTGGTCAAGAAATCAAACAGCCACACATCTGTAAACTTGACCAGTTCATCCGGAGGTGTCATAGCGTTTAGTAAACCGGTAGAAATCTTTATACGGTGACTATAACGTGATAACGATAGGGGAGCTGTTCATTTAAACTCCATTACCTACAGATTAGTGTACACCGTACATGTGAATTATCCCTCGTATCACCGATTCAGTGGAATTCAATCGCTTTATAAAAACCGTATGAATTTATATCAGTTTCCATTGAATTCGCCGGTGTGTATAACCACGCCTCTGCTACCGACTAGAGCTGAGAGTGTAAATAAACTGAGGACCACCTCTATTGACGACTGCCGAGAGAACTCTTCTTAAGGACGGGATTTATTTGTGTTATCACATCAAACCAAACAAATGAGCATACAGACGTATTAAGAGTTCGGTTTACAGTTGTGTCCCCCCTCTAATCCTAGTATCGATACAATCTAGACCTTTTCCGTAACACTGTTCGTGGCACGCGCCGTTCACCTTCCGTTATCTCATTCAAAAGAAATTTAAATAAGTGTTAAAATATATATTGTTAAAAATAAAGTTGTGATCGATAAGAACAGCTGATATGGGATTATTATATCTACACACACAAAGTTAAATCGATCTGTTTGTAGTATAGTTAGGACTGTACCGTCCACTAAATTATCAAGTCTGTGTAAATCCGACCACAGGTCATTATATTTTTTTAACTCAGCCAGTTTTCTCGGTGGAATTGTAACCCTGAAGCCAAACTGAGTGTGTTGAAGTAAATCCGACTTTTGGTCGGCGCCAGGGCTAGAAGCCTAGACAGGAGCGCCCACCCACCGCTGTTTTCGTGTAAAGGCCCCGCTGTCACGAAAAGGGAATTCCTCAGTCAACCAAGCAAAAAACACAGACGCCTGTGTACCTATTACACAGTGTTATACTCCTTAGTACGTCCAAATCTTCTTTCTCTTTCATAGATGGCCTTCATTTCCCCTCCTTACGCAAACATTTATAAATATTTTTTTCTTGATTTTTTTTCATCAAGTAAAAACGTACCAAGATACACGAAGATTTCCTGCCATTTTATCAGATTTAAAGAAAACAAAGCTTATCTTTGAGGAAATATTTATGAAGAAATGGTTAATGTTATACTGATGACTGATCGATCCCCATGTGTAAAGCTCCTGCCTGACGCAGTGATTTGTTCAGCGAATGGGCGTTTTTCGACATGCATATCTCGGCGAGGAATAAACCGGAGTGAAAATAAACATATTGCTTCTGAGCTGACGGGGTGTTAAAAGCTGTGTGGAATATAGGATGTCTTACTGTTATAAAGTTACACCCCAGTGTCTCTATTGGTAAAATCATGACCACAAACGGCGGCACACATTGCATCAGGAACGCACATACAATTTATTATAAATTATACAAAACCGAACACGGTAACGTCAATCGGCGTAATTGACGTCATAATATCCATAAGTCGCTCGCGGAATAATTCTAAGTGTGAAAAAAAGAAGTTTTTAATGTTTGTTAGGGTGGTCTCGCTTGCTTGCGTGTTATTACCCATGGGAAATCCTGCGTTATTACATTGTCATTAAAATTCTAGTTCCCGTGGCCGGCCGGGTTCCACTTGCATGGTTTACCGTATCCGGTAGCGTTACAGTGTACCTCCGTACACGTATTCTCAAACAGAATACGTAACATTATATTCTTTATTCAATTGCCTCGGTATATGAATTCGAGTCGGTGATATATCAACTATTAAAATATAAATCAATGTTTCATACTCGAATCATTAAATTTACATGACGTTTACAAACTAAAAAAGTACATTATTAGGGCTTGCTGCTAAAAATCCTAACATATATAAAATATCAAACTCTCGGCTGGTGTCTCCGTAATTATTGTCATTACGCAATACGTTTAGACTTTTATAGATCAAGTAAAAGACGATAATCTATCCGGAGATTTGTTAACTAGAAGTGTATGGATGTGCGTGTGTTTGGGGTGGGGACGGGGGTGGGGATGGGGTGAAGTACTCACCAGGCGTCGCTTCGGTTTGATGAGGGGTCGATTCTGTCCGTTCATTTTATGGTAGAGTCCACATGCGTTACACAGGTAGTGACCCGTCCCGTCCCTCCGCCACAGCGGAGTGGATGTAGCCCCACAGTTGACGCACTCTCTTCCTTCTGAAACAAATACTGAAAAAGGTAAAACCTCTGTAATTGGGTATGTAAACATCAATTAAACATAATACAACAACAATCGGAGACACAACAGACAGACAAAGTTATAGCCTATAATACTGTGATTTTATCAAACAAATTACTGCTCGTTTTTCATATGACAAAGTGTTCAGTACTTGACTGACGGTAGAGGCACATGTAAAACAGAGAAACAGTTTGAGTATAATTATGAGTGTATTCATTTAATTGCAGTGCCCATAAGGAGGCAAGCTATCATATAGCTCACGTAACCAGTCATAAGTACTTTACTGAGCGGAGCCGGATGGCGGGTCCGGATTGTGTTAGGGTGGCCAGGTTTGGCCGTCGTCACAGCCACCTGTCGCCAGTGGTACTTGACCCAGCGAGCGCTAACACAAACTCGTACATTTCTTTTACTACTCCCCCTAATTAGCAGGCTCATAGTTATAAGCCCCACGGCTCGATCACTATGTTCAATTTTCAACTTTTTTTAAAGTATGGGTGTCACACCCAACAGCGCACTTGGGTACGGGTCAGACGGAGAGGCACACACTCTATGGGAAGTGAAATCGGGACAAATGGACAGTCACGGACACCTACGGTGACTAGAGTCAGCGGACAAATCTCTGGCCATTATAAGATTAGTCAAAATATCTATAAATACTTTCCATATTCATTAGAGCAAGTTATATCCTATTCAATACAGAGGCGATGATAAACAGGTGTTTCTAATACAACCTTAAAACCTGGCGCGACTTTTCTTCAGTAGACTTTAAGTGTTATTTGTTTAATCTTGACATGGTTGAATTACTCTTTAGTAAGCCAAGTAAATTTATGATTTATGAAAGAATTACGGACATACATCACATCATAAGATATGTTGACATAATTCATTTCCCTATTCAAGAAAAAATTGAATTGCATAAACGACTATTTATCTAGGGTAACTAGCATGTCGGGCAATTACAGAATGATGTACGAGAGAGAAGCACTTTGACACTTTAAGTTTATCCTCATTCATTGCATAAAATTTCGTTCTTTTTCGCTTTTCATTTAAGTAGATAAATCCGTCCTGATACCATAGAATTACTAGCATTGTGTTGTGTTTACAAATGGCCAGTAGAAAGCCCCTTGTATCTTGTACATATTTATACACCAGTATCGATCGTAACATTTTCACACATGGTTTCCAAATACATGATTGGTTATTTTTACCCAAAATGTTATTTGTGGACTTATCTATAACAAAAGCTAAAATGGCACTGACAATTGTGAGGTTGAGATAGATAATTTAAACGATTTGTTTGAGTATAGTTGTGTAGTTTTAACCGCTGGGATTAATAATTATTGATCCTAAACTTCAATTTCAAAGAATTGTTGGATTCAGCAGATGCGTCAATGCCTTGTGAGAATTGAAAGCGTAATGAAGGGTCCCCATTAATTATTTAAAACGTTGCCCTAAGAACGGGATTTGTTCGCAAATTCAAGACACAGGCACCTGTCGGTGCACCTCCAAACTGCTGACAACCTGTGATATAATTTTTCCTGGTCTCCACTTGATTTGACAATAACAAAATAATTTTAATATTGACGTATTTAAACTATTCTTTATGAATTTAATAAATATGATTATTCCAATGCGTGTATAATTTTTGACAATATACAATCAAATAAATAATCTCAATTATATAAAACGTTACTATATGAGATTAATAATTTTATTAGAAAATAAATATTATTGAGTGTGTCTTTGACTCGTCCTTACCCACTTACTGCTGTCAGTAGTGCTAACAGGGAATCTCCTCACCATTTTTACACATGTTGATCAATTAACAAACCACTTACGCGTTATGAGGCGAAATCTGACTAAGTATATCTCACTCTCACAAGCACGTTCATTTGTAAACATGGTTTTCCCCTTTATTCATAATTAGAAACAGACTTCACGCTAACGGGCAACATATGCTTTTTATAAAACAACCACTATGATATTTCATAAGGGATCCCGATGGTGTGAATGGTGGTTATGGTAAAACAATCATTTGAAATACACTTGGATACTAAAACAGAGTCACGCCCTGAAAACCCATGTGATCAACTGCTTGAAATATGACGACTAGCTGTGGGAATTTAATTATAAGTTTTAATTATAATCATACGTTTACATTTTTAATTGAATATGTTTTTATTGATGTGATAAATTTTATTTCCTTTTCATATTTATCTTTCAAATGAAATATATATTTGAAAAAAAAAATCCGTTAATGAGATGTAGTTTTCTAATCTGATTATTGTGAAGAGGAACTACATAGGCTCACGTTTTGTACTATTTGTCAAACTGACTACCGGTCCCCCGTGTGTCATCCGGAAAACCGGAACACCTCGAGTGTTGCCAACAGTTTTTAGATCAAGGACTTGAATACTGACTAAATGTAACAGGAAACTTTCTGAGGTTTATCTGATGCACGTCTAAATAAGACGTCCCTTTAGATTGAATCGATGTTTGTGTTAAAATATTTCCAAAATAAAACCTATATATTATATAAATATTTAAAGCTCAACCAAGCCTTTTCCACTGTCCCCATTTATACCAATAGACATTAACATGTTCATATCATGAATTATTGCTGGGTTTATATTGCTGATGACATTTTGTAGTACCTATTGTTAGAAAAAAAACAGACATTTATTGCTAGTCGATCTGAACATACATTGTTGATTCTTACACATTTAATTCTATGTGTTTATATAACTATTCCGCACCACAATAAAGCGACCTAACCTTGAGATCAGAATTATACATCCTGCATTGATACGAAACTGAAATAGTATCATGCAAATGATTATTTCCTCCATAGAAATTATAGAATGATATGTGATAATGCAATAGAAATTATAGAATGATATGTGATAATGTAATTATATTTACCTGCACTTGATCTTGTCTTTGTGCGGGGTCGGGATAGTGCGGACGTAGCTTTAAAAACACTAGCGGCGTGGAACCCGAGGGGGCCGCTGGGGTAGTCCGAGCTCCCAAAGGATGGGTATGTTGGGACGGGGTGTGCAGTGTGGCTTCCCCCATGACTCCCGAAAAAAGAGGAGCCATTTTCCTGGGAGTCGTGCTTGTGTGATGGTTTGTTTTCCGGGGTATATTCTGTCGAGGTGGCGACATTTTCAGGGGTACCGTCTTTGGGTGGAGTTGGTGGGAAGTTGAAGGAGCTGGATGCGTTTGAGGTAGTCGGATGTACAGAGAGGGGCGCGGCTGGATTCGGGTGTGACAGGGACTTTCCAGTGAAGGGGCTCATCCACTGATGGGCGGCATGGGGAACCATGGACTTACTGTCGGTTAGCCAGCTGTGTAGGGGGTTGTGGAAATGTGGACGACATACCTGGCTTCCACCTGTAACTAACCAAAAGAAAAAATATATTATATATCAAAACATAATTCATTCTATTAAATTTGAAATTATTATATCGCGAATCTTGTTTTTGTTAAAGTATGTTTCTCGCTAAATGAAATATAGTCGATGATTGTACAATTGTATTATAATGTAACATTTGTATTATATATGGAATTTTATTTTATTTATTAACTGTAAAATCACAAATGATGCTGAACTAGTGTATGAGGTTTCTGCTCCAACCCATTTCTCAAACATGAATTACGCTCTTAAATACAACAATACAACATTTTTCATCTAATGACTGCAATATTAATGTAATATAAATTCAATCCAAATGGCTATAAATTAAATTCCGAATTGTAATGTCGCGTTTTCTGAAGGGATAATGACATTTTTTCGTTTTAATATTATATTATATGATTCATCTTTGATTCATTACAATCTTTTTTTATTATAAAATTAAATAGTATTTGGATTTTCCTGGAATTATACAGAAGTCATAATATAGCTACAAATTGCCTGTAGAATTTAAAACAAACATATGTCATACATTTAAAATGTTTGGCTATTATTAGGTTTGTATAAAATGATGTCATTTTAACTAACTTAAACTATTGCATGGCGTGTGGATATGTGTATACATATTGAAATAAAACATGCTGATTTTTTTTTAAATTGACCCAAGTAGGAGAAGGAAATGTGAATTCCAATCATTTGTATTCTGGTCTAGAATTAATTTTGTACTAAACGTTGTTTTATTTCCAACATTATTTTGTTTGTACAATTGTAAAAATTCAAATTATTCCGTCTGTTGCTTTGAAGTATGGCGTGTCAAAAGAAAATCATACCTCCCTATCAATGCTGATTGTTTGTACATGGTAACAAATTTGTTTCTGCGAATATTATGAAAATATTTATTGCATTCGAGATATCTAATTTTACCATTAACCGTGCGATAAGGTACATGTACACATGCCTGTATCCAGTTCTCCCTGACACATACGGTATATTTTTTTAATATGATTTATATTTATGATTTTATATCACAAAAATATTTATTCTCAGAGTGTTTAGACATGTTCTCCAACTAAATTAATTGGTAAGAGTCATATTTCGCACTTACATGAAAAATGTGGCATTTTTAAGATTTTTCATTTTTGACCTACATGGGGTGTGTAAAGAGGGAACTTGACGGATAAATCCCACGCTCTGGGACTCGGTTTTGGGTTTCATGTATTTCTACTGAAGCACATATCATGATGCTGTTCTATGTTTTTCCCTTTCAATTGGTACAAGACAGCCGTGGGGCAGCTTGAGAAATGTAGTGGAAAAGTAGGAACACATTTCTACAGTAGGATTTCTACCTTTAAATTGAGGCAAATTGTCTTTCAATTAAATTAATTGGCGGGTAATTAGAATCAGAAGAGGGTCTGGATTTGGGGAGGGAGCACCAGACGGGTTTGCTCCGTGGTCAGACCCCGATACAGGGAGCAAGGACGAGACAGGCCGGGGACGGGGTTAATTGGCCCGCCCATGGGGAGATCGCTGGGTCCCAGGGAGCCAGGAGAAACTGGTATACAGCGGGGGTCCAATTGGGCACTATAAACCTATCGCTTCGCAGCTGAGGCAGCCGAAACTTTCACAACCTACAGTAATTTGTGACAGCGTCTAAAAACGTTTGGCAGCAAAAACATCTGGAATTCCGGAGAGAGTAATTAATAAACTAATTCTAATACATCGAAAGGGGCTAAGGAAATGACAGCCAAAGTTGGTAGTTGAATTTAGAGTAGGTTTTGATTTAGAACAGTCGTAAAATCAACAGACACCAAATATATTTCTCCGTGGAAAATGTTTTATATGAACCAGAGGAAAACGTCGCCGTGAATATTGAGGAATTCATAAATGTCCTCTTTATATGTCAATTGTTTTAAAGTCAGCCGTATTTATATAGCGTAGTTAATTTGCCGTGTAAAACAATCTGAGAGTAATTGCCGGAGAAATTGAAAATGAAACGGTATCCCAAGCTCCTGGCGGGGCAGTGAGGGACTGTATACTTAGAAGTCAGAAGCTGAAACAGTTGCGCTGACAATGTAGAGACCTCGGTGACGCCGGACTGCGAATTATCACATACTTCCTCGACATAAAATAGGCAGCAAATTAAAACAATTATCTAAAGTAGCGATTTTCTCTTTTTTGGTGCTAAACCAACACATATTGTGAAAATGTCATTCGTTATAGAGTGTAAAAATATTGACAATGGTTTCTAATAATTTACAGTGAACAATACATATTTACTTAATTTTATCCAAATCATATCCTATATTTAATTACGACAATTCTATTTTTATTTTTAATTTAATATAAATATTGATATTAACTGCAACTGTTACCTTGCTTTTTTATTTTATTTTTAATAAAACAATATCAAATGAATCGATGTTTTGTTTACCAAGCTTACATAATTTTTAATGTCTTTAAATTGACAAGTTTGTTCCGTGAAGTCAAGTGAAGTTAATTGGTAGGTGGCTTCTGGGAGAATTTTTAACAACTACGCGTTTGATTCCACACAGAGAAGTTTACGCTCGAAACAAAAATTACAATTGATCATGCTATATTGAAATTAGAGACCTACGGTGTATATAAGAAAAAGAGAATTATACGGCAGTAGACTGGTCGTTTATGCTTGTAGGACTTCAGGAGACTACTGTAAGAGTTCAGACTAATACATGGACCAGATCGGGTTCAATCGCTTCCGTTTTTCAACAGTCTCTTCACCCGAAATTGGACACACGTGAAGTAGGCCTGTCAGTAGACCCACAAGTCTTTAACACCGTATAATGTCAAATCGCTTCAGAAATACATTATAATCATGTCTAAATATCAAAAGTCATATGTCTGGGGGTACTGACAAAATGTCGGTTTGGTTTTACGCCGAAGACAGGCGTAAGCCGCTGTGACTATTTCACAATCCGATTTATAGTATTTGTTTTTATTTCCGCGATTTGTCAAAATGAGATTATACTTTTAATTCCTGTGCCGCTGGTTTAACTCGCTTCAATTACAATATATCATACAAATATTCCTACCGTGAACGAGACACAAAAATGTAAATGTTTACGTTTGTGAAACTATCTGGCAGACCCGGGATAAACTTGTTCTCTCGAGGGAGACGGCGAGCTGTGTAACGTTTATATGTGTATAAATAAATATTGAATTTCTAAAATAGAGGAATTACAATTCTAAATGTGTATGATACTTCCATTAAAACTCCTTATGATTTACTTATTGCCTAATGTAAGCAGAATGTGGTGGTTTAATTTATGAAATAGTATTAATTTGTTGATATGTATTCCTTGAAGCAATTCCTATTTTTCTTAAGTAATGTTTAGTACGGAAGTAAATATATCTTACAAAAAACTGTTGACAAGAGTTTTATTTGATGCATATAAATTATCTATTATTATAAATATCATTTATTATCAATTCTTATAAAATAACATGAATTCACTTGATAATTATTAGATAACATAGACTTATCAGAATTATTATGATTTAATCTGATATTTTATCTATATGGATTTATGTACAAGCTTACCATGTGAAGGTCGGTACCCCATAGCTCGGGGATTGGGGTAATATCCTGCAGGGTTCATGTGTCCGCCGTTAGAGTCCAAAAAATGGGGGGTAAACATGTCCCCAATATCCTCTGATGGCAGCAACCCGGAGGTGTTTTCGGGGTAGTTCCGTGGGGCTTCGGGCCCTCGCAACCAGGAGGCAGCGTGCTGTTCACTGGGTACCTCCATCATAAATAGGCAAATACACTGATAAGTCACAACAACTGGTGAAAACTCTCAAGTCCTGATCGCTTATCTTCAGATGGTTGGTTGAAGATTTGAGTAGCCGTGTAAAAATCCAGTGAGGATGTTGGGTATCTGTTGTATAAAGGAGTTCGCTCGTGGTCTGTCTGATTTCTCGATATCACCCACTTGGTTTATCTACAATAAAATACAATAATTACAATGAGGATTGTTATCATCGGTCAGCACTCGCCATAAAATCCAACACAAAAATATACCGAATTATTTTTAAAATATATCAAAATAAATAGTAATACAAAAATTCATTATACATGCAAAAAAATCAAATAAAATTATCAAAAATCACGTTTTAATCTCGAATCATCACTATAGCGGTGTTGTAGGCCCGGTATAACAGTAGCCGATAAGGCAGTGATGATAAGACTCAATGACGGTTCACGGATAATGTTGTATGTATCCGTGATCATATGATAAACATACAGCCCGCACCACGTGCTGTATGTATACATACATAGGTACACCTTGGGATTAATAAAACACTATGATAAAAGCAAATATATATATAACCTATATACGCACATTTTGAAAAACTCTATATGAACAATGTTAGTTTTCCAACACGCTGCACCATGCTGTATACAGAGATGTGTATCATCCAGGGCTCGACAAGTCCTATACGTATAAATAGTAGTTTTGTCCGCTCAACAGCGATGTTAAATGTGATCCGCATACAAGTACACGTTGTTTCATGAGTAGATTCGCAACATATTCAATTGTACGACGCCGGTCGTTACACCAAGAGAGTCTGTCGTGGCGCGACAACTGGGCCGATAGCCAATCACAGCTCACGTTTCATTGTTGCGGTTGACGTATAGCGTAACACCGCCCTAAGCCCCGCCCTTAAACTGCTACACACAGTACACATGAGTGAATGTATAGAATTCTATTTGCCAATCAAATAAATGGTACGGTTCTATTGCAAGACGCCTTCCTCCTTAACAAGTTATGGGTGGGGCTTTACCAACCATAAACATATTGTATATTTTCTTTTGTCCAATCATTATGCACAGACCAGAAACAGTTAACCACGCCTATATTCATGTAGAAGTATTATCAATAGCTCAACTTTTTATTCCAAGTGAATGATTTGAAATGCTAATGTTAACTCGTTTTTGTACGTAAAATGACTTGAGAGAGAAAATAAACGTGTATGAGAGAAACAGAGCGCTAAGCTCGCGTCCACCCTCGACTGAATAATTACAAAAGAGGGGCAAGTTTAGCTGTTACCGGCGCGGTCCTCGCCTGTTATCACAGATGATAAGCCTCCCAAAACAGATTATTATTCCCCATCTTTCAAGGCGCCCCTCCCGGATATCGAGAATTTATATACCCAGGTACTATCCATATCAACAATAACACTCCATCAAATATTATATCCTGGCTAAGTAAGCAAAATAACAAAAATAAAATAAAATATGTTGTTTTTCGGGACAAAGCCCACTTACTGTACATCCCGTTTTATATACCGGCATATCAGGATAAATTTGTGCATTACTACTATTATTAATTGTTCTCTCTAGTCTAACACTACCAGCGTTCTGTCCATATGTGACCTATGTATGATGTGGACCCCTACATAGAATACATTTCACATTTCCATAGCCTTTCATCTTCTAGTCATATGAGGAAAACAGACTGACACACGAAACAAAGATCTTCATTAATAACGAAACAGTTCCCTGTTCTCTCAGTGGAATTAAAACTTGTAATCAGTCTGGCGAGCTTTAATGGCATCTGGTTAAAAAAACCAGGAGAAAATAGAATAACAAAATTCAACAAAACTTTGCATATTTAAAGATTAATGTAAACTGTATGTGATAAAAATAACAATAATGCATGCAGACTTAAATAGACATTTAGAAATTTTATTAAGCTCTTATGTTAAAATGACTCATAATTATGCAAACAATTTTGTAATTTACGCATATAAAGTGACACAAATAAATACACACTTATGAATTACCAGTGGCAAATAATGCATTAGAATTTAATGTAACACATGGAAATACAACTAATGCATTTTAATAAAGAAATGTTGTTTTGAATTGAAGTGTTGCCTGTCACTTAGTGTAATATATGCTCGCTATATTTAGTGGGTGTATACTACTAGCTTCTAATATATCTGTAATGGTCGATATACCACGATAGGAATGAGACAACTTACCAGGTCGGATGTGAAGAATGTTTGTGATGATGATCTGAATTATCCGTCCTATTAATACTAACTCTGATTAGTTTTACGTCCAATTTGTCGCTCACCTAATCAGTCCAATTACACGACGATTAGAGTAGGTAACAAGGCGATCTCTCACTAGGGGTGTGAAAAATCATGTTCATCACTGATAGGCTATCCGACTTCCTCACCTAACCATAGGAAATCGACGTTTTGGAGCAATTAAATATGATAAGTTTGTCATAAGCCCCTGGCCCCCGGGATAGACAGGGCGCAGAGGGTGAGCTATCACGGACCGGCGGGCAATATCATGGTGTCATGATTAGATCCAAATGAGAAGGAATTGACGGTATTTGATGTCTTAATTCTCATGTCACAACATAACAAATTTAAATTATTTTCCACATTTTATGTGTATAGTTTATACCGCGGGGTGGTTTTAGTAGACTCTGTGATAGCTAGGAACCCCCTCCCAGGACGGAACAGGTCCCGATACGGAAAAGATAGCCAGAGCAAGTCCTGGGCTGTATCAGGGGCGCGATCTACGAAACCGTAGGGTAGCAATCTTATAGCACAGCCAGTGACACGAATTTCACGTGCCGCGTAAAAGCAGCAATATTTCACGGTAAGGTTTATTATTTAAATTCGTGGATGGAAGGAATAATATTAAACCATAACTTATCAGATATCTAAACCGTATCTGATCGTTGTGAGATATGAAGATTTCGTTTATTTGAGTCAGTGGCATAGCCTTCGATTATACAATATCAGATAATACATAAAAACAGCATGAAAAGGGGGAAATGAAAATACTCACATTGTGATATTTTTGGCGGGGAATATAATAACACATTTTAGATATGCATATCGCGATTAGCTATGGATAAACTATGCACTGTTTGTGAAACATGCTGACTTTGGAGAGTGAATATCAATATTTTATCGTTCTGTAAATTGTTACAGAAAATATCGTCGATAACCAAATTTCGCTATCAAGGGGAAGCAACTCGTTCATGATGTACGGTAATCGATCGGACATACATATGCATTGTAAACAAAATGATCACGTGATGGAAATATTAACACACATACATTATGGATAATTTTAAGAAAGTAATGTCCAATTAAATGGACCAGGATAATTATTATTTGATATTTTATGCCAGATCGCGATTTGAATTTTATTCGATTTTAATAGGACTATTACATTTATATTATTTTTCTGAAATGATTACACAATTTGAGCCTCTATTAAGTACCTATTCATTTTATGATATATATATATTAACTATATATTAATGCATGCTCATTGCAATCATGAAAGTATATTCTCATGAATATTCAACATTGCAGAGGTGTATACATTATTGATCTGTTTCAACTTCTCTTGGTAATATCACAGACTTACATGTAGACTTTTGTTACATTATCTACGGGCTTAGATTCTAATCTAAAAAGATCACGAAATTATATATTTCCATTTAACACACTTGTTTACGTTACTTTAAACTTTACAGAAATATAATTAAATTGTTTACACATGGAAAATTCTTGCACGCCATTTGATAAGTGTTTGTCAAAAAGTACACATTAATTCTAAAACTGGCGACAATCATTTAAAGAATCTTTCAAGTGTTTTATATGACGCTTGGAGTGACGTAGTTTTTTCCGGAGTGAAATATTAACACTTTTCCAAGAAATAGCAATATGTTTGCTTGAGTCCTTAACTGTTCTCGGACGACAAACCATCTTCAGCTGAAATATACCGCGTGTACAATATTGACTGAAGAAATATAGCAAGTTCATATGTAATGATAATAAAAATAAACTAAAGCATATGTGGAAAAATAATGTTTTAAATTAGTAAAACAAAAGTATCGAACTCAGAAGTCTACTATTAAAATCTAACTTACGATAAAAAGCGAAAATTTACGAGAAAATGTCGTATTTTCATTGTGTTGCCAAGGGAATTTCTTCCCTAATTGTCATTAACTTAACCTTCACTCATTAGGAATTGTGTCTATCGTATATAGAATTCCTGAAAATAAATCTAAATTAAATTAAAATCCTAAGCGATATGTATCTGTTTATGACATTGTAGTACAAACAACATGCTGAGAATAACAAAGATAAACAAAAAATATTTTTAGCTTGATGGAGGAATCGAAGGCATGATAATACTGGCTGGATAAACAAAATGAATATAACTCTTTTTGTATGTGCATCAGTATTTTAAAGCTGTACAGGAATTTTGATTTTCATAAAACGCAGTATAATAAAATACATGAAACCATAATATTTGTGTGAATTTATTTGTTTTATTATTAACCTCGAGGATTATTATACTATATTGATGACTGCGTTGACGATGTTGTGTATTTGTTTGTCGGGTGTCTGTATGTGTCTGTGTGTGATTAAAAATTAATGATGCATTAATATAATGAACAAACCAGTGTATAAAGACGACACAACTCTACCTATATGGGGTGAGCAACTCGACAACGATCACTCTGTTCCGGATCGCCGTCCGAATCTGGGTCAGAAACTTATGTACGCCCTAAGTACGCGTCTTGTCACCGGAAGTGACCGTGCCAGATGGACCGCGATACCGGCGATAAGGCCCAATACAGCTACTCAAAACGGAAACATCCCATAATACTACAAACTTAAGTAACAATCGTATTTAATACATCTCCTTGGAGGTACACTTGACTTGTTTGACAAACAAGACATTGCAGTGACACAAAATGTAATGCAATCCTAGACATTTTCTGCAGATGCAATTTTTGAAATTTTAATATTATTTCTTTGTTTAATTTCAAAACAAGTGTTTATATGGGAAGTTAACAGGGACATACTTTAATCTCTTGCCAGTAATATTATGATTTATGATTCATCAGATTAATCATGTATAAGAAAATACAGAAAAATATATATACATACTGTCAAAAGATGACAGTGTAGGTTTTTGATTCAACGTATTTTATTTGTCAAAACACAAATGGGATTAGACACAAGTATGGAACGTATAATCCGTCTTTTCCCGTATAACATAAATGATGAAATAAATATACATGACCGAAAATGATAAGGACATTTGATTTCACAAGTGCTAGGGTTACTACATAACCGTGGGTATAAGATACAGCATGTCCCGGTTTTATCAACGTTTCTTCACTAAAGTAATTTCCTTAACTTAAAAGTTTCCATAGGAAAGCATTATTGTATAAAAGGTAAAATATTAGTAAGGATCCTTCCTAAAATTCTGTCATGCTTTCCGGTGGAAATTTTTAAGTTAAGGAATTTCCTTAAGGATCATTGATAAAACTGGGGCCAATAATACATCCGAGAAGAGACTTAAATATTGTACGAAAGACACAGAGTTAAACTAATCAAACTATACCTTACAGCTGTTTAATCCCTCTAGGAATTCTTAGCAATTTTTTTTTACATCATTGGTAATTAACCTGATTCAGATTCAAACCATATGAAAAACGTACAATTCTGTTTTAATGTAACTTAGACACTGTAAGTTATCAACAAAGACATCGGCAGGATTGGTACATCTCATCGAACTTGTGGATCGTACTAGTCACAAGGATGGTCACGGGAGTGAAATTATATAGGAGCTTGCTATTAGGTGTAGCCTCAGTATTCGCTCCACTTTAATTGCACATACGAACTCCATCGGAACAGGTGCTCGCCTGGTCCCCCGCCGCGCCCCCGACGGTACCCCCTTTGTGACGAAATATATGTGCAAGTATAAAGCAATATAAAAGACTATCTGATCAACTCTGATGCAAAACTTTATAAACTTAAAAATTTCATAATGTGAACACTTGACTAGGTACTTGTTCTTATCTCTGGGCCTCTATCGACAAAACTTCAAATACATGTTTCTCTAACAAATGTACACATACAGGAGATACGTATCGGATTTTTATTTTTTCCATCCACCATTCAAAACAAAATCTCAGTTATCTCTCGTTTCATCACATCACAAGTGTTCCACGATATTCGCGCTCAATCCACGCAAACATTCTTAACAATCTCAAAATATTTTTGGAAATGAAAAAAAAAATCTAAACACTGCAACATAAATCTGAGTAATACATGACTAGCAGGATATATGAATACATTAGATGTTTTTACATCATCATCATCATCATCATCATCCTCATCCTCATCCTCCTCCTCCTCATCATCATCATCATCATCATCATCATCATCATCATCGTCATCATCGTCGTCGTCGTCGTCATCATCGTCGTCATCATCGTCATCATCATCGTCGTCGTCGGTCGTCGTGAATGTATTGATTTAAATTGTTGACATCACTACATTTAAATATGTGACGTAAATAACAGACTGTTCTGGATCAGTATTCCATTACGTGTATTTTCAATCAGATTTGACGCTTAATTAAATTTTATTATCAAAATTAATATAATCTCGAATTGCATTTTAATTCATAAAATAAAAGGCCTCGAATGCGGCGCGAAGACGGGATTTTCTCATGACCTAAGTACTTTTATATACACTATAAGCAAAAAACGTCTAAATACAGTGCCACGATCAGGATGTCCTGTTCACAGACAATAAGTTACACGTTGATTCTCTGTATAATGCCTGTTCCTGTAAATAAGGTGCCCGTTAACACCCACATGATTGATAATAAATCGACATGGTCTAATTATCAGGACATAGACAATTTATCAAAATATTTTGAACTAACATTTTGGCTGGAGAATCTTCTGACGTACATGTACAAGACCCATACTGGTGGACAAATTCGCCTTGGAAGCAAGTCTGACAGACAGAATTAATCAGAGAAACTTTTGGAAAACCTGGACATTTTTGGCCGTACCGTGTGTTGTAATCCAGACATATATATTTCCTCATATTTGATTTGACTTGTATGCCTTCCCAATCCTTTGATCAATAACAGGATGAATTGGTATTTACGACGGCGATGTATGGGGCGAGCGCGTCGGGATGTCTTCAGACAGTCATGTGATAATACATCTGCCTTAGTCCGCCCGCAAATAAAAAATAGATCATTTTACAATATACTTCAATACTATAACTTTACCCCATCCTTTTCATGCGGAAACGTTTTTGGACGTAATGTTTATAATACAATCAAGAATAATGTTCAGTGTTTTACGATCAGAGGGCGCGGGGTGGCTATCTCGGCTGGCACGGCGAGTTGGTCAGATAAGGATGGCGGGAACTTTCCGCGAGACTAGTATCCGTTTGGGACTCGGAGGAGACACGAAGGCTGTCCGCACCGACAGACGTACACCTCCGGGATCCGAAAAAGTGGACCGGTACCGTACCCAACATTATTTCAGTAAATTGTTTCTAGGAATATCAAAGATATATAGATTACGTACATTTCTGTCGAGCAAATCAGGTTTGTTTATATATATCGTCACTTTGGTACGCGACCGATCTATGGTTAATATGTCGTAATTCAACAAAACGGCGGCACAAAAAGCACTGATATACACGGAAATAGAATCTATTCATTAAGAAGAAAACAGTGCATTAAAAGGTACAAAATCCGATTTACTTACATGTTATCAAACATATAAAAGCATTTCATTAAATACATGATTTGCAAGAAGATAGATGCGCAAAAAATAGTTTTCACAGCAGTGGAGGACAGCGCCATATAAAGTACACAGAACATTCTCAAAATAGATTTGTGTTACGACGACATGGATTTGTATTCTTACATTTCCAGAAATAAGTATAACCAAGAAAGATTCGGAGAAGATTCTTCTTGTATTTCAACCTCGGAAATCACTTAAGTTGACTTACTCCTGTTAAGTATATTCAATTATATAACTTTACCTAAAAACTGCCATCACTCTTAACATATTAACTTATGTACCCACGTCTTGAAAAAACTGCCTGCTCCCGTCCAACACTACCACATGCAATATACGACTCTCTGATGTATTGATCTCTACTACTATACCACATAAACCCGTCATATACTACCATCTAACCCCGCCCTATAATACCACCTACTCTCGTCATATACTACCACCTACTCTCGTCATATACTACCACCATCTAACCCCGCCCTATACTATCACCTACTCTCGTCATATACTACCACCTACTCTCGTCATATACTATCACCTACTATCGTCATATACTACCGCCTACTCTCGTCATATACTACCACATACTCCCGTCATATACTACCACCTACTCTCGTTATATACTACCACCTACTCTCGTCGTATACTACCACCTACTCTCGTCATATACTACCACCATCTCTCGTCATATACTACCGCCTACTCCCGTCACAATTATGCTACCACCTACTCCCGTCATATACTACCACCATCTCTCGTCATATACTACCACCATCTCTCGTCATATACTACCGACTACTTTCGTCCTATAATACCACCTACTCTCGTCATATACTACCACCTACTCTCGTCATATACTACCACCTACTCCCGTCATATACTTCCACCTACTCTCGTCCTATATTAACACCTACTCCCGTCATATACTACCACCTACTCCCGTCATATACTACCATCTACTCCCGACATATTCTACCACCTACTTCCGTCATAATTATACTAGTATCTACTCCCATTAAATACTCTCCCATACTCCCGTCATATACTACCACCTACTCCCGTCATATACTACCACCTACTCTCGTCATATACTACCATCTACTCCCGACATATTCTACCACCTACACTTTACTTCCGTCATAATTATACCTAGTATCTACTCCCATTAAATACTATCCCATACTCCCGTCATATACTACCACCTACTATCGTCATATACTACCACCTACTCCCGTCATATACTACCACCTACTCTCGTCATATACTACCACCTACTCTCGTCATATACTACCACCTACTCTCGTCATATACTACCATCTACTCCCGACATATTCTACCACCTACTACCGTCCTATACTACCACCAACTTCCGTCATAATTATACTAGTTTCTACTCCCATTAAATACTATCACATACTCCCGTCATATACAACCACATGATTTTACCTAGTGTTAGATTCTCTATCGTACTAAATGTAAGGTCATTTTCTATTCTTAAGATAATGCAACGTTATCATTGGATGTCCACTACATGGAAATACAAATGAACGTGCTGGACATGAAAACAGTAACAACACCTTTTTTTAACGCCATTTTCATCAAGTCGTTTATAAAATGTGTAACTGCCCTGCAGGTATGGTGTTAGAATTGTATCTGCTGTCCCCACTGCATGATTCGTTTTCATAGATTCGCGCTATCCCAAAACTGCATAGACGAACACATAGAAGACCGTCCTTTAATGAGTGTAGCGGAACTGGCCGGGTCGATCATCGGCGACCAGGTAGCTCAATCGGTAGAGCATCCGGCTAGTGTTCGGAGGTCCCGGGTTCGAACTCCGGTCTGGCCGTGCATTTACTTAATCAAAACAAACAGTTGTACAATCGTTGTGACGCTTGGCAGTCCAGTTTGAATCAATCCCTCAACTGATTTAGATTGTCGGAGTGCCATTTACGATGTACACGCAATACAGTCCAGGTACGCTTTCATAACTAGATGAATGTTGACTAGACTATACTGACCAGTGCTCGAACGGGACCACTGCTCGAACACTTTGTTTATTTTTGCTTCTCCTTTCCTAAATCGTACTTTCCGTCCGTTCTTTCCACATGAGTATTATGGGTTGTAACAGCACTTTCTTACCTCCGGTAGCGATAGCTCTCTATCAAGGACGATAATCCAAATTTGAGCAGACGACAATGGTCATCATATAGTGTACAATCAAATATCATCAAACAAACATCGTTTCCGGAAAGGTGAGTATTCATGAAAAAATCTGGGTTTTTTTTAAAGAATTATAGCAAAATACATAATTCAAAAGAAAAGTAATGATTCAAATGTAGATCTGACACAGTTTTGAAAAAAAAAAATCAAAATGACGGACTAAGACAGATTCTGGGTTGGGTGTGACAGCAGGTACCACTACGATTGTCTACCGTCACCTGTCCAAACAAAGGTTGACCTTAGCTTGGTTGTCGACGAGTACCAATGGCTGTGTACCAGATGTAGACAAGAGTAATAAGTTTTGACATTTCTAGCAAAATATAATAGGTATGGGACATCTTTACTCGTCGATGCTACTATGATCTGAATCGGAAGATATGCGCACTGGTCCAAAATGTCAGCTTCCGCTGTGTTCCGATATATTTTTATCCCACGGGATGTTTGATAATCTGAACAATATTTTTTTTAAGAAAGGATGTATGTACATTACAATATAACCGACTTTACCACAAAAAACTGAAAACAAAAGTTTTATAGGGGTGTTCGAGCACTGGTCTGTACTTACGTAAATACCCGCCATTGCACAGGTGTCATGTGACCTGCTGCCAAAAATAAACCAACGTGCAAAAGTCACGGTGATAGGCTTGAAATTACTAACGGTAAGTCAGCCCTGTATAATCACAACTAAACTTTAACTTTTCAATAGGTATTGGAAATAAAACAACAAAAAACTATGTTTTGTGTTCGACCACTGGTCGGATGAGTCTACATATATGTATTTTATTAATTAGAATGTGAATTTACTTATCAGACCCCGATTTAAATCATTTCTGTATGCTTGGTAAAAATGACACGACGTTCGGTACCTTATTCCGATTAAATATTCAAACCGTGCTTACATATTTGTAAAATGGAAATTTCGTTTATATGTACATCCAGTTTTACGGTATTACCATTTTTCAACTGACGCGACCACTAAATACAACATCGTATATATATATTGCTTTCCCTTTACTTATATAACATTTGTTTTCGACAGACCGATTTCATGACAACACTTCCACGCCACTTATAAGCTCGGTAACAAATACTACCATATGTGTGTTAACCCCACGTATCTCGCGCCTCGGACGTGTCAACATGTGCTCACCAGCCACTGTGGGGAATGTGTATTCTGGTGACACCTGTCCCGGACTGTTTACACGGGACTGTAAATTTTGTTCCGGGTTTATATTAATTGTTTTCCGATAGCATAGGGCGGGGACGTAGCGTTCCATATGGACAGTAGCTACCCCCTGTCGGATCTGTCCCCCTCCTCTACTATAACATTAATTAATGCATATCATCAAGTGTAAACGATACGCCGACTTACTACGTAAAGTGGCGTTTAATAGCACGGTGCGCCAGCGCTGTCACAATGAGCGACCGCCGGGGTATTTGATTACACTTCATATAGTTTAATTTGACAACTAGGGACTCATATGTTTGGTCGATACGTAATGACAGAGGAGGAGGAGGAGAGGAGGAGGAGGAGGACGCGGAACACTGGCACGCGACTCTAATTAAGCAACACCTTTCCGTCAATTTACTACTCCTCCCCGAATCCAGTGTCGGGTATAGGTTTATTGTGATGCGAAGTAATGGTGGGATTAGTTCGCTGTTGTATTCGGTGATTTACCGCACAGCAACCAGAAAGGCTCCACAACTACTGTAATCGACATTTGGGAGTTTGGTTTAGTTATTGTTCAATAACTACACCTCTAAAACAACAACAACACCCCCCCCCCCCCCCCCCCCCCCCCCACACACACACTCCATCCCCACCCCCTATATATACACTGTGTATTTTTTGTTGTCCCTTTCTATGCGATCAGCAAGTACACTATTATAACAAGAAATATCTTTAAAAAAGATAAACGGCATAGTTTTAATGCTGGTGGTTATAATGTGAAACTGCTGGTGAAATAAACGAACTAATGCGTTTCAGCACGGATAACAGAATAATATCAGTTTGAATCATTTTTGGTGATAATAAGATTGCATCTGAATCAGAAGTATAATTTCATTAATGTGTCATTTGAAAAGATACATCCTCTTATTCAGCTTGCCTTCAATCTTAACTTTGTTTCGTTTTTGCATTTACCGCTACATTGACCACTCAAATACTTCATCTTGGCCAGTAACGCCACCTGTCGCGTCATATCCGGGGCCAAAATATTCAAAGTCAGGAGACGCGATCTGATAGCGCAGGCATTTACATTTAAACACCACTAAAATGTTATACAAATGTACAACTGTATTCCACTTGTCAATAATTCATTGCTAAGACTTGGCCGCCACTAATAATAATAAAAAAACCTATGCATTGTCTTATTGTAGTTCCATGAAATATCTGTATTTGAACTTGTTATTAAATGAAGTGTACCATGTCCTATACTGACCATCCATGGACAGTACAACAATACACAATCACACGCTATACGTAACCGGTCTACTTTACAAACTCGCGATTCTGATTGGATTTCATGCTGCCGTATCCACCATGTGACATTTCATTACCGTACTTTAAATACACTTTTGAGGAATTACACCGATCATCCGTGGAAAAAATGTCGTTATAAACCCCGATATATTGGGAACATGTGACGATCATATTGCCAATACATTTTTGCCAATACATTTCAGTTGCATCAGATTGAATTCTACCGTCCTTTGTACCATGGCAATCTACGTACATCACACTTACAAAGTCAGAAAATACAACGTGTTCTCCTCCAACCTTGATCGAATCAACTACAACGATACCGAAGACTGAAGAAGCAGGTAAGCTTACATTAAGAAACCGAACGTTCACAATATAACATCTAGTTCGCGATCGCCTAGACCAGAGGATTGCTAAGTGGTCTTGTTAACGTTTTCACTAAATTTCGATGAAAGTTAGCGACTGGTGCAGAATAAGTTGATATAAGTCCCGAGGTAATAGATGTGTATACTCTATGTTATATTATTATCGGATAAAAGACATCAACGGCATCCGATAATGAGATTGAAAACACGACGGCAAAGAGAGGAGCACGGCTGCCAATTGTCCACTGGAAACCTTATTACCGAGCCCACTGCCTTGTTAACATGAAGTAAACACGACTATGCCTTTGTTTGTATTTTCGAGCTTTACCTGTTTGTGATGACCGCGGATATAGCGAAATTATATCCCTGCGATTATCATAAACTGCACAGTAGTGTAAATAATGGGGATAAAAACAAAAACACAGAGTGTTTTTATAGAAAAGGAGCTAATTTGCTTAAAAAATACCCATTTCTTTAATACTACTTTTGGTGTATACAGAGTCAAAATGTGATTATCACCCTGATTTAGAAGTACTTAGAATTGTATAAACAGGCTTGGATAAATGGTGATTAGTCGAGCTAGCGATCAAACGTTTTATAGTGATTTTATAGTGGATCCATTACGAGTCAGGTCTGTATCGTTGTCATTGAATGATATTCTGAAAGACTGTAACACAGAAAATAGGATATTAGGAAAATGTGTAAGTAATATGTGTAAGTAAAATGTATAAGTAAGTCGATAATGAAAATGTTTTTTCTAATTAAGTCTTATATCTACAGATCAAGAACTATACCCGGTACTCTATCTGTTATGGCTTTAGTAAATGTGATAAAAGAAAATGATGTGGTTCAAAAATGTATTACATATGGTCAAGGAGACCCATGTCTACATTTTGTTTTGTAAATGAATGGAAGAAATAGATCAAACTTATAGATATTGCCTAAAATCTGACGTGACTAATTACAATATCTTCTTCATCAACCATTGAAATTTTAATTATTCAGTAACTATCTCGTGATTTCACCTAAATTAACTCATGTTTTGATTCCCTTCCATGAGATACTTGTTCTGTCAGCTGCCCTATCTTTCCTTCTCTTCTTTCTAACAGTACTTCTGTCCTATCATCAGCTTCTCGTTCTTTCTTTTCTCCTCATGTTTCCCTGCTTAAAACAATACAGTATTATATGAAATGAAATATTAACTCTCTTTATGTAGTCATTAGGATTATTTGTTTGTATAATTATTATGGTATGAGAGGCGTGGCTATATAAAAGACAAATCTGGTGTAAATGGGTTAGTATTTAGTATGAATGAACTATTATTGTCACTGTATTGAAAAATAAAAAGACTTTTGAAAATAAAATAAATATTTTTAAAAATTGTGTAAGTAATATCAGGGCTCCTTGGTTAGGATACAAAAATGTGCTTGATTTTCATTTTGGATTTCAATCAGTTGACCGAATAGATTCTCCAGTCTCTGAAAGTGAATCCAATTTGTAGTCTACGGAATTCCTACAGAACAGTGAAAACTGCTACAGCTTTATTATCTTAATAAATATTTAGCTCGTCAGTTACAGGGTGTTGAGATGGACTTGTATGAGAATGTAGAACATGAGTATGCTGAAGGACGAGATGTTCGAACGATTGCTTGGTTTAGAGATTGGTTACTATTAAAAAGTCTAAAAGAAATGAATTCCGCATAATTGTTAGAAATGCCATGTTAATTTTATCGATAGTTGATTGATAGTATGGGTGATGGATTTACCAGAGGTGTGGAAGTTTATTGGGGTTACGTCTATTTCCATGTTGGTAAATTCGACTGTCGTCAAATATCGAGTTGTTTAAGTATTTCGACTCTCAATATGAACTAGGAGTGTCACATGATTGTATGAAGTTTCTAAAGACTGACATGAACAGTTTTAAGTTTCTAAAGGCCACCACGAGCAGAATAAGTTTCTAAAGACCAACACGAGCAGTTTTAAGTTTCTAAAGGCCAACACGAGCAGTTTTAAGTTTATAAAGACCAACACGAACAGTTTTAAGTTTCTAAAGGCCAAAACCAACAGTTTAAAGTTTCTAAAGGCCACCACGAGCAGAATAAGTTTCTAAAGGCCAACACGAACAGTTTTAAGTTTCTAAAGGACAACATGAATAGTTTTAAATTTATAAAGACCAACACGAACAGTTTTTAGTTTCTAAAGGCCAACACCCACAGTTTAAAGTTTCTAAAGGCCAACACGAGCAGAATAAGTTTCTAAAGACCAACACGATCAGTTTTAAGTTTCTAAAGGCCAACACGAGCAGAATAAGTTTCTAAAGGCCACCACGAGCAGAATAAGTTTCTAAAGGCTAACACGAGCAGTTTTAAGTTTCTATAGGTCAACACGAACAGTTTTCAGTTTCTATAGGCCAACACGAGCAGTTTTAAGTTTCTATAGGCCAACACGAACAGTTTTCAGTTTCTATAGGCCAACACGAACAGTTTTACGTTTCTAAAGGCCAACACGAACAGTTATAAGTTTATAAATGCCAACAAGAACAGTTTTAAGTTTCTAAACATCAACACGAACAGTTTTAGGTTTCTATAAGCCAAATTTCGTCTGTATTGATTTTGAAGAGGCGACCAAGTTCAAACATGGTGATCAACTTGGAACTTCTGTAAATGGATATATCTAGTTCCACATTAATGAAACATCTCAATATGGAAGTATACATGACATCCAATGTAGAGTTATATGCAGATAATATATCACACATATTTCCCACACACACGGTTAAATGTTTCAATACAATATCTCCCAATCATGTTTTATAACGTACAATACAATATTCCATAAACATGTTTTATAACGTACAATGCAATATCTCACAAACATGTTTGATGACGTACAATACAATATCTCACAAACATGTTTTATAACGTACAATACAATATCTCACAAACATGTTTCATAACGTACAATGTTATATCTCAAACACATGTTTGATAACGTACAATACAATATCTCACAAACATGTTTTATAACGTACAATACAATATCTCACAAACATGTTTCATAACGTACAATACAATATCTCACAAACATGTTTCATAACGTACAATACAATATCTCACAAACATGTTTGATGACGTACAATACAATATCTCAAAAACGTGTTTCATAACGTACAATACAATATCTCACAAACATGTTTCATAACGTACAATACAATATCTCACAAACATGTTTCATAACGTACAATACAATATCTCACAAACATGTTTCATAACGTACAATACAATATCTCACAAACATGTTTCATAACGTACAATACAATATCTCACAAACATGTTTCATAACGTACAATATAATATCTCACAAACATGTTTCATAACGTACAATACAATATCTCACAAACATGTTTCATAACGTACAATATAATATCTCACAAACATGTTTCATAACGTACAATATAATATCTCACGAACATGTTTCATAATGTACAATACAATATCTCACAAACATGTTTGATAACGTACAATACAATATCTCACAAACATGTTTCATAACGTACAATATAATATCTCACAAACATGTTTCATAATGTACAATATAATATCTCACAAACATGTTTCATAACGTACAATATAATATCTCACAAACATGTTTGATAACGTACAATATAATATCTCACAAACATGTTTCATAACGTACAATATAATATCTCCGAACATGTTTCATAATGTACGATACAATATCTCACAAACATGTTTGATAACGTACAATATAATATCTCACAAACATGTTTCATAACGTACAATATAATATCTCACAAACATGTTTCATAACGTACAATATAATATCTCACAAACATGTTTTCTAACGTACAATATAATATCTCACAAACATGTTTGATAACGTACAATATAATATCTCACAAACATGTTTCATAACGTACAATACAATATCTCACAAACATGTTTCATAATGTACAATACAATGTCTCACAAGCATGTTTGATAACGTACAATATAATGTCTCACAAACATGTTTTATAACGTACAATACAATGTCTCACAAACATGTTTCATAACGTACAATATAATATCTCACAAACATGTTTTCTAACGTACAATACAATATCTCACAAACATGTTTTATAACGTACAATACAATATCTCACAAAAATGTTTCATAACGTACAATACAATATCTCACAAACATGTTTGATAACGTACAATACAATATCTCACAAACATGTTTGATAACGTACAATATAATATCTCACAAACATGTTTCATAACGTACAATGCAATATCTCACAAACATGTTTGATAACGTATAATGCAATATCTCACAAACATGTTTCATAACGTACAATACAATATCTCACAAACATGTTTCATAACGTACAATACAATATCTCACAAACATGTTTCATAACGTACAATACAATATCTCACAAACATGTTTCATAACGTACAATATAATATCTCACAAACATGTTTCATAACGTACAATATAATATCTCACAAACATGTTTCATAACGTACAATATAATATCTCACAAACATGTTTCATAATGTACGATACAATATCTCACAAACATGTGTTCATACGTACAATATAATATCTCACAAACATGTTTCTATAACGTACAATACAATATCTCACAAACATGTTTCATAACGTACAATATAATATCTCACAAACATGTTTCATAACGTACAATATAATATCTCACAAACATGTTTGATAACGTACAATACAATATCTCACAAACATGTTTTATAAAGTACAACATAATACCTCGTATGTCAAATTAGGTTAATTAATGTTTACCATCAACAAGGTACAATATGTCAGAACATGCTGAATAAAGTACAATAAAATATCTCACATACAGGTTATATAACACTATAAAATATCTCACATATAGGTTATATAACACAATAAAGTATATCACATACAGGTTATATAGCACAATAGAATATATCACATACAGGTTATATAACACAATAAAATATATCACATACAGGTTATATAACACAATAAAATATATCACATACAGGTTATATAACACAATAAAATATATCACATACAGGTTATATAAGACTATAAAATATATCACATACAGGTTATATAACACAATAAAATATCTCACATACAGGTTATATAACACTATAGAATATCTCACAAACAGGTTATATAACACAATAAAGTATATCACATACAGGTTATATAAGACTATAAAATATCTCATCACATACAGGTTATATAACACAATAGAATATCTCACATACAGGTTATATAACACAATAAAGTATATCACATACAGGTTATATAAGACTATTAAATATCTCACATACAGGTTATATAAGACTATAAAATATCTCACATACAGGTTATATAACACAATAAAGTATATCACATACAGGTTATATAAGACTATAAAATATCTCACATACAGGTTATATAAGACTATAAAATATCTCACATACAGGTTATATAACACAATAGAATATCTCACATACAGGTTATATAAGACTATTAAATATCTCACATACAGGTTATATAACACTATAAAATATCTCACATACAGGTTATATAACACAATAGAATATCTCACATACAGGTTATATAACACACAAAGAAATTCTCACGTGCAGGTGATCAACACACGGTTGGTATCTCACTTACAGGATTAGGTTGCTACGTACAATGAAATTTCACCCTTTGAACTCGAATAATACACAGACAAGTATCATACATTTAGGGTATACAACACATAATCTTTTATCAAGGGTCTATAACACTTAAATCAATAATAAAACACAGCGAAGTTATGAATACATATAGATTTGAGAGCAATGGGTATTCTAGACACCAAGTCCGTTTATTTTTACTACTAATTAAGATTTCAGTTAATTGTATTCATCTGGTGATTATAACATAATCATTAATATTTATTGATTACATATCATATACAACTGTACTTATTAATCTTTATGTTATTGGTATGTTTTATGGACAATGATTTTATTTATATACGCCTACTTTAAGGAATAAAGACCACATCCTAAATGAAGCAAATCACGTTTTCATGAGTCAACTTTAGAAAGATCCCGGACACACCGTCTTCCACGATCCCCTAGTGTAATAGCCAATAAGCTGCTCCAGTCTCTATGGGATAGTCCGGTCTCTGAGACTTCGAATGAAAAGTGCGCTTCTAAAAATGTTTTCAAGACTTTTAAGTACTCAGAAGTGAAAATAAGGAAAGAAAGTAATATGTGTCATTAAGCAGTTTTCTAATAGAATAAACATTCGTAAATCCGATATTTGCATTTATTATTGAGTAACCCTCGATTTTCATGATCTTATTTCAATTGAAATGCTACGGCATTTCAAAGATATCAGTTAAATAGGTGACACGTATATTTACAGAAAATAAATCACATCATTTTTGTTCACGCTATTGCACAAGAGTGAAACGAAACCATTGCGTTATAAATAGCGGACTAAGAAACAAGATCATTTAGAAGAACTGGTAAATAAGCTTATATTTTTCAGGCTAACATCACAGATTTGTGTAATCCGAAAAATTCCAATTATTTAGAAGGTCAAGTCGTTAGTTACCATGACGATTTGAAATAAATGTAGGAAATCCGTTACGTAAGCCGCTGGTAAACGGATTAAAATTCATAGAGCTTCATTTAATGGAGAGCGTCGTTTCGAAAGACAAGTAGGCAAGGCCTCGAGTCGCCAAAGTGACACACGAGAAGGCCATGTTGAATGTATTTTAGAAAGTTGCGGAATATTGAGTTAAATACGATGCCATCATAGTATTAGGACACAAAAATAGGTCATATGGTAATGGTAGTCAATATTACAGCCAAAGGTCAAATGTTACAGCCACAGGTCAAATGTTTCAGCCACAGATCAAATGTTTCAGCCACAGGTCAAATGTTTCAGCCATAGGTCAAATGTTTCAGCCACAGATCAAATGTTTCAGCCATAGGTCAAATGTTTCAGCCACAGGTCTTATGTTACAGTCACAGGTCAAATGTTTCAGCCATAGGTCAAATGTTTCAGCCATAGGTCAAATGTTACAGCCACGGGTCAAATGGTACAGCCGGTGTTAAACTATTTATCCTCTACGAACCGTTACTATGCTGGTGGACGAGTACGTAAAGTAACATATATTTTGATAAATGATATAGTTATTATACACGTCAAGCTTGTAAGTTAATAACAATGATGTATATCTATGTGGATATATCAGGTAAAATGTAACGGGGAGAAAACGTCTGAACATTTGGTGCTAATAACTTGTTGACACTAGTCGGTAATGACGTGATACATTTTGTAGATAAAGCTACGTTTCGTCCTATTATATTTCATTCTCTATACCGCTTTTCAATACCCTTCTATCCTCCGCCTATCCAAAATGCCCCTTTAAACTATCTCAACAGTGGGTACAGAGCTGTGTACTGATGTAATACTTTGATTGGTTTAAACAGAAAACCACAGTCCTATACTATACTATAAATTAATGTCAAACAGATGTAACCTTCGGGTTTCTGTTTGACTGTTACGACTGGGAGCCAGTACTCCATCCTCAACCAGCTACTATAATACAATTGTATATTAATATCAATAGCCAAATACATAAGTTGAGATTAATACAATTTGGTTCAATGGACATGTGGTTTGGATTTCAATTTGATATAATTTGTATATGCTATTTTTATTTCTGATTTTACTTTCTCAAGCTTTCAGAATAGGAACTACATTGTAATTATTTAGTGTTGCATCCATTTAAAGTAAATATTTTAAATAAGATATGTCCTCAGTGAATTGCAATCCATTAAGACCGCCAAACATTAAAATTAATTCGATATACAATAAAATAATATGAAAGTTGTGTTTTTATTACTAGTTGTTGTTAGTCTTGTCATTAACGGTTCTGTCGAGGGATAATTATAAAATCATAACATTGACTTACCATTAATGACCAAGGTGATCGTACGGTATATATTCTGCTCCGTATATCCCAACACTGTTTTCTCTATTATATTCCAGACCATCAATGTGATGGTGATTTACGATTAGTACGTTCTAGTATTGCTGCATGCATTTCTCTGCGCATGATCAATTTGCAGGCACGTGTAGCACCGTAACTTTCAACAGACTTTGATTAAATCGTAAACAAGATATTAAAATCACTTGGGTGTCATCCAAATGAACTCTCACCTCCGATTTGCCTCGCTAACTTTAAATTCAACGTTAACCGAATCACTACTTAGTGGCGTGAATCTATTAGAAACTATAATTCATAGATAATTCATCAACAGATGATACATAGGAACACGAGGACTCAGATCAGCATGGTGCAACGTGCATTGACAATTCAGAGACAGAGGTTTGGAAGTGATAACAAGTAACGCCGTGCTGATTTTAATTGCCTAATCATTACCGATCGCTGTGATTGTTTAGAAGGCCAATTTTATTGACTTGTTGAAATAAGCGCCTTTACGTGGCGTTTTGTAGTGCCTCTCCTGACCGTTCATTGTGTTTAACCAAGGGGGAGAATATGAGACATTTCAACAACGGCGGATTTTACGAAAATGTGGCGATCTTGTAAGAGTTGGATGTTATCACGTGTCATGACGGCCTTCCTGCCATGAAATGATTGCGCATGCACGGGATTATCTGCGGGACCACGCGTGACCTTATCAATATTGCGAAGCATTTCAAGAGACCATTAATATGCTTTTATTGTTGTGCAAAATGTGTGCGTGAATTTGAAAGTCATGATGAAATAGTTATTACTGTATGATATGTTATACACAAGTACATGATAATTAATTCTCACGGAGTTTGCGCACATTAAACCTTCAGTTATTCATTTAAACTATGATTCTTAATGTTTCAAAATGTACGCAACGAAAAGTGGGATAATGTTTCCCATACCAACTACCATGTAAACT
The DNA here is from genome assembly GCF_902652985.1 of Pecten maximus. Lineage (NCBI taxonomy): Eukaryota > Metazoa > Mollusca > Bivalvia > Pectinida > Pectinidae > Pecten > Pecten maximus. Next base: position 28,004,714 of record NC_047021.1, on the reverse strand, counting down.
GTATACTTAATTCAAATCAAACCAACCTCTTCAATTGTTAGACAAAACAGAGGATCCTAAGTACGGCACTTCCTATATGTACATGTACACTGTACAGTATGTTTTGAAGTTATATGAAAAAAAAAATCTGCATATAAGTTAAGTTTCTGGTCAATATATGCTACCTTAAACTATATTTGTTTGCTAAAAAGAAAACAATTGTATACGGTTTTTTCTTTCTTTTCCCGTTTACTTGCTGTTTCCCTAGACACGCAGCGATATACATATTTCACATCATTTAACATTTCAGTTTACAACGACATTTCATTTAACAATTTCTTGAATAACAATTGTATTCTTGAATAACAATTGTATTCTTGAATAACAATTATATTCTTGAATAACAATTGTATTGTTATTCATTCAGAAGATATATATTCGTTCATAATGTTTATTTCGAATTCAGTAATTCAAGATATAAGCAAATTGGGAAATAGCATGCACATTAAATTTCATTGGGAAAATGAAATAGATTGTGTTTATTTATTGTAATTATTCTTTTATATACATGTATAACAACAAGAGAAGAATCTAGTTAATAGTATAATCAAATCAATATGTTAAAACAACTATCATTGTCTTAATAAACAAACCACTGATTGTCTAAAAATATTACCATCATATTACCAGTGAAACACTAATTGTTTGAGTAAACGCACCTCTGTTCAAATGATATATCATTGTCTCAATAAGTACATTTTCAATTCGCATTTGTTTTGCGAACATATTCAAATACACCTAGAAGTGTTTGTATATCACATACGTAATATTTTCTTTGGGATTGACCAAATTTTAAACTCTGGTTCCGTCAAATTATTTTGAGGCATTGCCAGTTAAGCATTTTTCACATTAAAATGATTTTATCAGTAAACATGATTTTTATTTAAGATGCTATTAGATGCTGGTGATATGTGTTTTACGACTGGGCTGGTGCACGTGTTGACATTGCTATACAGTACACCCTCCCAGGTTCCATTTATATACAGATGTAGATATTTCGTTTCATCTTTGATAATACTGAGTTTATTTATCATACGCAAGTTTCATAGAGATTTGTTTACGTTTTTAATAGTGAAAATAATATACACGCGCATTTGTATGTATATAGAGGACAATCACAGCACTGTAATTTGAATGAGAGATAAATGTTGTTATCTTTATCTGCATTATTTTTATTATGATATTCATATATGGTTTTTTCAAGTACACATTTGCCTGTTTGTTTACCGATTAGAAAGACTATTTTGTGTATAAACATAAAATACACACAACACAATATGATCGATCAATACTGAAAAATGGACAGGATTTATATTTTGTACACTGAATATCAACATATTGCCTTAATCAGGGTTCCTTATCGAGAGAGTCTAAGATTATCTTTTGAGAAATAACATATGCTGATAACACACATTACACATTTTTTGGTACCATTTACAGATCTTCGATAACGACATTTCTTACCGTGTGTAAGCAGTTAAGTTTTACTTAACATGAAACTAGGGCTGCTACTAGACGTACGGGTATTATTTTACATCAGATATGGAAAAGAAGTGAATCAATTTGTGTTATACATTTGGTTTTGCTTATAATGAAAGCTTAATTTAGTCTGATCCCAGTCTCTGAAATACACACAATTAAATATATTTATTTATTATTGTTAAATTTGCATTCTTCATACCGATTTTGATTTTTTAAATTGTTAATATTTTATTCCTATTAATTTTTTTTTTAATTGTAAACAAGTAAATGTTTCATTTAAATATGTTAACGTTATGCAAATCGGAGAACCAAACAACTAATTACATCAACCTTATGATGATGTTTTTGTGAGAAAAAACTCCATTCTCAACAAATTTGACGTATGGTTACAAAGAACTGGAACTAAATCCTTGAAATAACACCCCAAGATTTGTAACAGTTTAAGTCTAGGCTCCTTCTGGCTGGGAAATCCGTGGGGGTTAAACAGCTATCTGGGGACACACACACATAAATCGTCAGGCTAGGTTAATAAATTTTCCTTTTTAAACGGTAAAAGAAGCTGTTGAGTATCAACATTATCTTGTCAAGAATTTTCATATCTTTCTGTGGTTGTTTTTTCATGGCGAAAGAAATGCCGAGTGAAGATATCTGCCGTCGTATCAGATATGTGTGGGGGTCGGTTTTTTCGGAGTCGGAACTGGTGCTAAGGCAGAACAGTGTAAACGGATAGAAAGAAGAAAACGTTATAATCTTACCTTATCACCGATTTCCACTTGTTTCCAATCGCCCTAATAAAATCAGTTTGATATGTTTACAATTTACACAAGCAGGGGAACCTGATAGGTTTATCTGGGTTGTAATTGAACGATCGATCTTAGATTCAAGAACTATTAATCTTTTTGATATTCATCACCATGCTAGAACAGAGGCTCAGTCGACCGTGTGTCGCTGAAGGCAAAGTTCCTCAGATGCATCAGTCATAGATCGGAAAACGGGACAGAAAATACGGACTTGTTCAAATCAAACAATATCATCTTGTCCATTGGCCATCACTGCCGCTGATTGGATACCATTCGAGCTAGCACCATGTTCCTTTCTTATCTTGGTCTGACAGAGTCCACATATTTCCCCCTCCCTGACCATAACCATTACTTGTCGATTTCAACACAATACATATGATATTGTTAATTACTGACAAAGGAAGTATTCCTTTCCAGAATGATTCAATAGATCGACGGGGATCAGAACCGGGGTTATAAAGATAACATATACACACCGGCTTCCGTTTGAATTACTTGAATGAATACTATAAGAGGGATCATCTGGCTGTCGCTAAATCTGAAAACATGGAGTTATTATGAACAAAATGTTGGTAGATTTTGTCTGGGTGAATTAGACCACCAGCAGTCCGGTATATCATATAATTATATAGTAGTAATACGTAATGAATCATGCCAGAAAGATAAGGATAATTACCGTTAATACAACAATAAGTTCATCAAGTCATGAACAATTCCGCCTATGAAGCAGACAAACTACCACGTATACTCCTTGTCTTAAAGTGCAGATACATGTATATAGAAAAAACGGAGACAGTGTTGATAATGTTTTGATATGGGGTAGATGGACCAACAAAGGGAGCAGCCGAAAAATAATCTAAAGGAACGAGAAAAAGTAAAATAGCCCAAACTATAGGTAATAGGGAAAGAACCCCATCAAACAAAGCAAACTAGTGTACAGCATTCGGAACACCTATTACTAGATGCACAGTGAAGGAAAGCGCTCACTGCATTACACTTGATAAAAGGTTAATCTGTAGGCATTGTTTCTGATAAGGTTTGGCGATATTGAGAGTATATGAGCTATGGATGAAGATTCTAATGCATATAATATTTAGATAGGTGAATGGTTGTTGGTAACTTTGCCTATCAATTGTATGTATTTGATGCAACAAAACATATTATCTGACAAATAGAGTTGTTTATAATGCTTCATAATAATATAAAACGTAATGCATTTACAATGTATTAAGATGCGCAGCATAATTATAATGGACATACTAATTACATCAATCAAAGTGCCGATTCAGATCTTTTACGTTTCATTTCAATGGTACTGAACAATTCATAAATATGTTGAAATATTTGAATATTTTTGATATGATACCCGATAAGGGTTCGTAAAATGGATATGATTGCGAGATAAAACGAAAAGTAATCTGGAAAATTACAATAAAATATTATATCCTTGTTACTTTCTACACAGATGATGAGCATGTCTGTTTTCGCCGCCGTCAGCGAAGTGGAAGTTTTGTAAATTTAAGGTCGTAGTTGATGTTATTTTTAGGATGTCATCTTAAAAGTTTACGCCAAAGAATCACTCATGGCTGCGAATTAATAAATGACATGTTGACTCAACACCTGATGGTCCTCGTTCAATCAAATATACGAATGTAACAATGATAACCAATCCTATGGTATCTGTGTTACGTGTCTTAAATATGTAGGCATTCTCTATGAGTGTTATTGAGGCAATGCCAATTTCATGACTCAGGGAATCATCTTTAAGGTGTCATCTGGTTTTTCTAAAATAACAATGAAGTTAATTGGAATAGGTGTAGTGGTTTCTTATACAATGTTGTATGTGTTATCTAAGATACAGAAGTACATACCACAGCTCCATTTCACACAGACATGATATCGGTTTGGATACAATTGAGTTCCAATCGTTTTTGAGACAACACATTTTATAGTACTTTCTGACCCAACTCTTTCGGACATAAATTCAATATATTCTCCCGTAAGATTGAATGAGACTTCCTTTGACCCGTGTTATTGAATTGTTTCACTCCGTTATCAAATACAGACTTCTCACTCGTCGTTTATGTGCAAATGACTTTTTATCTGAGATGGAAAATCAGCCTGGATCATCAATCTGATAGGGCCATCTATACGTGCGAGTGGTATAAAACCGTCGTGCAGAAACACTGGCGAAGCCATTTTGTGAGTATTAACCCTAGCATACTCCTCTGAATTAATCTGACTAAATTCCAGGTTGTCGTGGTTACAATCAGAGATCTCTAGGCGATTTCCGTGTTGATGAAATATCATAACTTTCTCTGAACGATAGGGTTATTTCCTCTCATTGACACACACATACATTGCTAAAGATTGCTTTTCCGAGCCGGTCAATTCCAGACAAAGTAAAAACCCAATATCCAATGCCAGGAAAATACGATTTCCGGATTTAGGGTTTGATGTGAATGAAACAAAAGGTTAGCATTTTAAGGCGTGGTGCTAGCATGTGACTTACTCATGTACCACGGTATCCCAATAACACGAGAATTCGAGAGGGAATTTCAAATGAATTATTAAACTTTGAAGACCGTTAAGTATTTCGCAACCCTTTTCTGTCATGCGTCCCCACATTTTAATGGGTTCTTGGTCTATAACCAGTAGGCGTTTCTCGTGACGTGTTTGGAGCTTTTGGTGATTAATTTCTGGAATGCCATGATCATCCAAAAGTGATTACTAATCCACTTACTAATGGTTATGTTTCAAGCATTAAATTAATTGATCTTTGAAATAAAATTAGTTACAATCACCGTGTTAACCAAAGAATGAAGTGTTTCGGACTCTATATTAATAGATTTTATTGTAGACAACGCATTTTCATTTGTTGTTGGTGCGTAAAGTCTTGGGTTCGGTGGCGGTGACGTACTGAGTCGGTGGACCCAAACCCTTATCAAGTGAAATCACTGATCTGTATCGCATACCGTGGGCAGACATCAAACCGACACCATGGGATGCAGCGGAAAAGGATGAGCGGGACAAAAAAAAAATGTCAAAAAATGTTTGGAAATACTTACAGGAAATATTAGAATTCCGTTATTAAGGATTTGTTTATCATACATACTCTTGGTGTGTATTCTATCCGCTCTTGTGTATAGGCCGTGATATTTCATTCATGATATCATTTTCATCTTATGAGTTATTTCTACTGTAAGAGTATGATGTTTATCGTCTTACCGTTAATAAAACTGCAGGAAAAACAAATAAAAGGAAACGCATATGAATATAAAAACTGATTTTATCAAAATATATTAAAAATAATATGTGTTATTTTTACATCTCGTTTCGATAGCTATCGCAACATTATCTAAGTAGGTCGCAGCAAACGTTATGCCATATTCATAATAAATTCGAAATAAATGCAATATTGCATGTTATATGTAAAATGATATCAGTCTTGAAGGGAAAGTGGATTTTTAATTAGCCGTGTAATAATTACATACACTTAAGTACCACTTTATTTGTGAACAAATTCATATCTCTACTTTTTTATCAGTAATAACGGATTTTTATTGATAAATATCTCTCCACTCTTCAGAATGCTCTCCATGTTTAAAACATTTTTTCCCAAAAATTGCAATATAATATACGCGTGATTTAGAACCACATTTTACATACATCAACAGGATGTAAAAACCATTATTAAATGACATTCGTCGGTCCTGTTATCTAATGTTTAACCTTTTCATAAAATGTTTACCCCAATACTGTATTGTACCATGCACCTGCTCAATTTCAAACAAATTCTAAGTGATTGGGCAATGATACATGTTTTTGAATTAGAAAATGGAATGATAAAATACAAAAGCACGTGTATGATATATAGAACAGCCCATAGATAAGGATGCTATAGAAATACCAAATTACAACACTTGGGGCTATTCCAGAAAGCATTAAGTAACGATAGATATATCATTGTCGTTGGTTTGCTATATGATTCAATTCCTTACTACTGTATGTCAAATTAATGACAATTCTTAATTAATGAATTGATAGACTGCAATTAAACTTAACAAAAACTTCACTATTATGCAATTCCTATTTCGTATGAATAATATAATGACAATTACGCACCGCTTCCTACTGTCATATTTCGGAAATACAATCAATTTTCCGAAAAAAAAAACATGTGTAAAATAAGTTGAATAAATTATTCTGAAAATGCATCGCAATGCATCAGCTGAGATTCCCACTCGCTGAGAATCATCTAGATAACACGTCTTATTGGAGATAAGACTTAGTTCAATGCTGGTCGACTAGCCTGGCTCCATATCTAAACCTCTTGGTTTCCTTCCATCAGATAGGCGTCCAAGGCCATAAAGTTTACAGGTCTTCTTTATGCATATGATACAGTGAATTAGAATGACACTGTTACCGGTTACACTTACGAATTAATGCATGTCATCATTTTAAATCTTGTGGCATTCGCACATATCAAGGTTGAAGGTCGAGGATCTTCACTATATGCTAATAGTTTAAGTTGAGATTATTATCATGGACAACAGTTTTCCTTAAACTCTTATTCAAAGCGAGTTCTTTATCTTATATCGTAATTTAAAATGCTTTCAGAATTGGTGTTATCAATTGCAAAAGGAAATCGAAATCGACATTTCAACGATGGTAAAAGACATGATAACAAGATTAGAAATATTATACTTGTCAATGAATCTAAAGACATATTGGAAAGCTTAAACAGGAATCGAAAATCTCCATTCGTTTCAAACGTTTGTCTTTTTTGACAGGTGAGCTCCAACCATGATATCGATACCGGCAATGGTATGGCACTTCGTAATCTTATTATAAGATAAGACATACCCCACTCAATTTTAGAGCTACCAGCATCTAAATTCGTTTGCATAATAAACCTCGTATTATCGTGGCGTCAGATGTAAATATGCCGTTCTTATACCACCAAATCATATTCTATTCATTTTATTATTATCTATGATGCTTTGGGAATGCATGTGGTACCATCAGATAAAAATTATTTTGGCTAAACTGTACAATGATAACTGAAAAATCAAATGCATTTAAAATGCATGCAATATAAATATCGTATAATGTAATAATATTTCCAATGTTATTAAAATGACTTGCCATCAAAACGGACAAATGATAATATCACTACACGAAGAAAAATTAAACACATTTCCCTGGGAAAATGTTAGGGACGTTATGTAAATTGGCATCTTACCAAAGGGTTGATTAAACATATATGATGAAAGCTGAAGATTAAGACGTAATATTCGTGGATAAAGCAGATCTTAGTTAATAATCACAATGAGTGTTACTTTTGCGACTGATGTGTTCTTGGCCAAGAAGGCATTTGGTAGTACAGGAAGGCTGTACTTGGTGACGGCGTGTTGCTCTAAGTCGGGTGTGTGGGGATCCCCAGTACGGCAGGTTGATAGTCTTTCAGTACCCCCTCCTTTTGAACAGGTACAGGGTGGAAACGGCTCGGGATGTACCTGATTTGGGACTTGATAGCACTTTAAGTGGGCATTTAGCCGTACAGCATGTGTGTTCAGATCAACAGTGCTTTCATCTCAAGTGCTCCTTTTGGGCACTCTTCACGTAAATATCCTCCCAGAATTGTTTATGGAGTACGAAGCAAAGTTTTGAAGAGTTTTACAAGCATAACATTATAAATTGATGTGATAAAAATTGTAGAAGCATTTTCAATTTAACAGAAAGCTATTTTGTTCGATCCGAAACAGTGATGAAGCCCCTTGGGTAAGTGTTAGGTTTCCCATGTTATGTAATGGTGAACGTCGGTATCCGTGAATTTGCGATGTTACAAGAGATTGCAAAAACACATCTCCTCAGAGAGCTAAACCCTAAGATTTCATACCTTGCGCATCTGCGGACTGGAGTGCTCTCCCCTATCAAATCATCTGTGTTTTTCGAGATTTTATTACAACTTAATTTTATCGCATGGAAAGATAAATGCATATATGAAATGACGATGATGATTCTGCAATACGATTTGTTGAAGACTCGAGTGTAATCGAGCACGATCCATTTGATTTTTGCTCAGGATGTGAATGTTGGCCCCCAGAGGGCGTCACAACCGAATTAACCGCATCAGATTACACATATGGACGTCTTTAGGGAGAAACCCTTAACGTTATTTATATTTCACGAAAATGTTTATTAAAGCGTCACAAGGAATTTGTTTTATTGTTTTACTTTTGCTGAACATTTCCGGAATTACTCGGTGCCTAAAAACCTTGATTTTTTTTATTGTTGTCGACCTGATGCTGATCTTTCATTTCTACATGGCCAGTGACCTGTCATAAGTTTGTGTATTCGCTAGAACAGTTACAGATATGGGGGCGTCTGTTACAATATATAAAATGATACAAGTGGGATACATTTCTTGTACGAAATCATTGTTTCCGTAATGGCTGCCTTTGTTATCTTATGAGATGTGTACATGTTAAAATCCTCACTTAATAAATGTGCAATAAAATAAAACATAATCAGTTTATTTGATTTGAAGCGTTCCAAATGATATTTGTAATACTATTTAACATGGTAACTTCGTAGGTACCAATACATGGTATTGATTAAGTCCTAATAAAATATTAATTAAGTTATATTCCCAGCTAACAAAATAGCTCAGTTATCAAAACGACTGTCATCACTTTCAGTTTATTGTAAAATATTTTACTTCACTCAATTCACCCAAAATGGCTTTGTTGTATTCTCAGGAAAAGATTTGTGAATATACACTTATTTTCGTATTAAATTTAAATCTTAAGATTTGAACTGATAGTGAAATGCACTGATGTTTACACGTTTTTACTGTTTGTAATATTTTTGTCATCAAGTTTGTGTTGTTTATATTTTTATTGTCGTTATTTTGTGTATTATTTGTCGTCATTGTTTACCCTATTATTTTGCTCTTGTTGTTTGTACTGTTATTGTTGCTAATGTTTTTATTGTTTGAGTATTGTTCGAAATAAATTATTCCATGAAATCAAACATTTATAATATTTCCGAACTACATGTCATATAAATGAAAGGTTAACATCTGAAGCTTCGTCTCTTAACATATTTACTGATATTTTGTTTTTATATTTATTAGTGTTCATATTTTGACAATGTATTCAATATTGTGCACATATGATATTCATGATGTTGCTATTTTTATATAATCAATATTTGTCACTTTCCTCTATGCATTCTGTTTTATGTACTGGCATTCAATTTCATTGACATAAATTTAATTTCATTGATATGTGTTTAATTATATTGATTTAGAGTTCATTTCATTGATTTTTATTTACTTCCATTGATTATAGTTAATTTCATTGATTTATATTTCATTTAATTAGCTTATAGTTTGTTTATTGATTTACAGCTCATTTCATTGATTTATATATTTCATTTCATTGATTTATAGCTCACTTCATGACTTTAAAGTTTTGATTTCATTTATTTGTATTTAATTTCATTGATGGTAGTTAATTTAATTGATTACAGTTCATTTCATCGATTTATAGTGAATTTTAATGGTTTATATTTAATTTCACTTTCTAAGGCATCAGTTGCAAATACATGCAAAGTGTGGTCATTTATTCTCTCATACATTTCTGAATATATATTTTTAACAGTATACCAAAGAACACATAAGTTATCTCTCAAAGAATAAGAATAAGGTCATTTCTCCCAGTTATACCGTTCTACAGCATATCTTAAATTGTTGCTTGTATGGAACACATACATATATATTTACGAGTTCAAAGTGTTATTATTTATTGTATATTGCCTTACTTTTGTCAATGAATGACCTCGTATATTCCATCTCTACGCTAGATTATCAGTGTACGCATGCAAATATCGTCTGTGGCTGAAGTCCACCACTGTGTGTCGAATATGTCTACACGCATACGATAAAACAACACATTAACTCAAGTAAAAAAAGGATAACAGGAAAATGACAAAGGATTGCTATAGGAATGTATTTGGCTGTGATGGAGATTTGTCTCCACTCGCCAACTGTCTAGGCCAGTTTGCGATCCGGACCCATATAATAGAATGCCTAGTTGAAAAATCAACATTGTTCTTATCTCTCCAAAACACGATCTTTACTCTCCGAAACATTAATTCTGGTTATTGGCGCGGCATATTAAAACTCTATCGATCACATTTATCTTGGAGAAGGCAGAGGCAGCAAGTGAAATAGACTGGCCTCTATGCACACCGTCCAGGCTATAGGAAATTAATAAGATAATACAATTCTTGTAGCGTAATTAAAGACGTGTTTCGCTCTTGGGCTGTGTTTCTGATATATTCATAGCCATTTAAAAGTCCCGACTTCTATCGCAGACTTTAACGCCATGTTTATTCATTTTCAATATAAAAACGTAAACGTTATCAGCGGTAATTATTCCTATTGTTAAAAACATGTTCAGTCGAGCACGAGACAAAGATTATCTTGGTTACTACAGTCGCGTCCAGAAAGTCCAATCTAAATCTATTTGGGGAAAAGGAGGATAACTATGTCCATATATTATGTGGTTGTTGGTAAGGATATGTGACGACTTGATCCGGTAATATTCTGCTTGTCCGTATCTATATAGTGTTGTCTGTCCTTGGCAGCAAAAATACTTACATGTCCTGTTTATAATGTACACAGGCAAAGCCATTATGTCAACATGCAAAAAAACACACAGGCAGGTCAGAATATCTACAGGATTAGAAAAATAGATAGTTGTTATACATTAACGATTAAGATAAGGAATACATCATTGGCATGAATAACACTAGCTTATGTAAATGGGCGTTTCCACCGTACTGAAATGTTTTGCAATTAGAGTATTAATTTCCTGGCGTACATTTGACTTGAATTGTCAATTCAAATAATTTCCATGTTTTTGTTTTAATACAAAGGGGAAAATATTTATAATCCGTACAGAATACAACCTATGTACGTCATTTACACTTAGCTTGTGCATATACCGTTCGGATCAACACGAGGTTTGTTTATTTAATATAGATAATATTTTTTCTCATTAGGAAAATGATTCGATTAATTCATGCTTTGTTTAAATATCTACATCCGTCATATTAACTTCTTTTGAAATTAAAATAAATAGATACTTTTTTAGTAAATGAATAAATAAACCTGGGGTATGAAATTGACAACAAATGTAACAATATCCTTATTGTTCAGCTGGGACACTAGACTAAAAAATGTCTTAAAAGATAAAAAAAAAAAAAATAGAAACACAATGCATTATTTTGCGTCAGTTTTAATAAGTATCTAATATCATAAACAAATACAGTATGCACCTCACATGCGTGATGTTTATTTTGTTCAGGTATATTTTAATGTTCCCTTTTCAGATTTCCAAACTTTCGCCCCATCGCTGAAAAGTCCGATATAAGGACGAAACATCTATATGGAACATTTTTGTATTCCTGATTCGAAATATACTGCATTAAATGCGCTTTTAAATTTTGTCATATTTAAAACGCTTAAATAAATACAACCGTCGAAATGAGAAAATCAAATGAAGATATTTTTGTTAATATTGATATACAATGTAATGGTACCATCATAGATGTACATTTTTTCTTTTAATTTTGTTAAATATTGATATATACATATGTTTATTGAACATCTTTAATCTTTTATGACAAGCAGCAATATGAAATTATAAACTATTGGTAAAGGATAAAGGTCTGCTATATTTCTCATGCAATCTACGTTATAAAAAAGCATGAATTTGCACATGTGAGTACTACAATATATAAGGTTTTCGCGTATATCTTTACGGACTATATTTCATGATATTTACCATCATACTTGTCGGAAAATATCCTCTTGGGATACAGGACAGTGCCCAGCATGTGCCAGGGTCATAATTTAATACATTGTATACAGCGACAGTTTAATTAATACCCTTTACTATCACAGTCCAGGCACTGCTGGTTTTTATATGCGTTACATCTGGAGAACGCTTCAAGAGGCAGAATGACTTGGAGCGAGTTTATTGGAATCTTTAATATAAAGGAAATGTGTGAAGAAAGAATTAAATCTCTATAAAGGTGATATCAACCATATTTTCCTGCGTGATGTTTGTTTCAGAACTGTGTTCGGAAGTTTCAGTGGTATAAGCACTGTCTCGAATTTCTGCGCACGCGACATGCACGTGACCTGACGCTTGCTATCAACAACACAGACGTGTAATGGTAGCCATTCGCCGCCTTGATTAAACAATATGTCAATCTGATCAGATTTCTTAAACAATTTAAGATAGCTAGACAAACCACATTTCATGGGCCACAAAGGCGAGGAAAACGCCACTTTAGATCCAGTTTAATTATGGTTCGATGAATGACCGATCTATGTATCGGACGCCATAGAAGGCGGAGTAGCACATGCTTGCGGGCCGGCCTCTCCCACACCATACCGCTCCTCTCTCCACTCACACAACACACTCCTGTAAAATGTTATTTCCGAAAAAATGACAAATGAAGAAAAAAATAGTCGATCAGATACTATCGAGAAATTTAAATATTATTATCTGTGTCAGAAAAAATCCCGGAACATTTATTTTCCATTACAGAATTTTGATAATGGGAGTAAAGGTCTTGCTCTATGTTCTGAGCGACAAGACTGGTTTTAACAGGGACGTTAGCGAGGTTTACATTGTGTTTTGTATTACTTTGGCTAATACACTAAACGTTTACCACATGGTATCGGAGACATCTCTGTAGATAAGGTAAGGAAAAGGGAGCTTTAATAAAGACGAGCGCGATAAGGCAATGAAACCCTCCTCAATCGGTATAGGACCATGCCATACACACGTCGTGGGGAAGCACAGAATTTACTCGGTGCTAGGATCTGCCTGTTTCTAAAAGTCATCTACAATAAAATTGCTGTGATCCTCTTGGGAAATCCCTTCTCCGTCAGAATTTACCAACATGCATCAAAAAGAAATTTGGCGTGTGTTCAGTTTATCTGACAAAATTGAACGATTTCTTATCTAGATACGATCTCCCCGGGCCCTGCACAGAACTGTCCGTCAATTCGCTGTAACTGCTTTCTAAGTGCCATCCGGGCTGGCTGGTCTGTCAGTGAAACTCACGCCGGATAATTGATGGTTGCTATCATAGTCTTCGATCTCAAGAAAAAATGATATCGGGATCAAAGTGGCCGATTTAGAGATGAGGAGGATTGTGCTCTGTCGCATTTGCCAGTTTTCAATGTAACAATTAGCCTTATTTCTACCATGTACAAAGGCGAAAAATGTTTAAGGAAAACATTTATCTTGATATGGTAGTTTACAACCTAAGTTGTATGTTGATGGGGTATTAGGAGACAGAACAAGGGCGAATTGAGACTTATGTGACAAAAGAACTCCAACATCCAAATCTCATATCAACCCAGCAATACACTCTGTATAGCTTGGATTGACTGTATGTATCTCCACACGAGCGTGTGACCTCATGGACGATGTTTGGCTCCTCCAAGCCATATGGACTGGTGTGAGAATCAAGATGTTCCGCTAGACGGGGTCAGTGCCTGAAACAATACCCCATTGAGAACTGTGACAGACAGGCCAACCATAATCATGCAACAGGGAGCCATTTCCAGAGTCATGTCTTGGGATTCACCCGAACCGGGAGTTGTCAGATTTATACTGAATTTTCAATTAAGGCTAAAACCTTTTCAGATCTTTTTTAATGGATTCCAAATACCCTTTACACAATATTGTCGGACATATGACTTTGATACCAGAAGTTAAATTGTCAAGTGGTCTGCATAACAAGTACCATCGACAATTGCTGCTGTCGTGTTGTAGAAACCGTATCAGGATGAAGTCTCCAAAATCTATGTACGGATATTCCTGGACTAATCCGCCCGGATGTTCCTCGGGCCAGAATCGATAGTGTGTCGGTACAGACGAAGTGCCCACGACTTCCAGGTCTGATGTACGACAACAGCAGTAACTTCTCAATTAAATACATCTACGGACACAGCCAACACTTATGAAGACTCTATGCAGGCGCCTTCGTGTTAACAATCATAATAACGTCATTAGATAGTCTGTTGTTATGATAGAGTCGATAAAGTGTTTATTGAATATGTTAACACTCAATTTTTATTTACATCTTTATTTTTTTGACAGGATTAAATGGGACAAAATGAAACGCTTTTTAAGAAAACATTTGGTCAAAAATCAGAACGATGTATTTATAGAATTTATAGTAATATTCGTCCAGACCAATTCCTCTTATAGTGACTGATATAAGGTATAGCCATATATCTTGAGGACGATACGTCAAGCATTCACACAAATACGAATATATAATTCATGTGCTGTTTTATCGATAAAAAGGTCACTTCTTGTGCTGCATATAACTCAACGAGTTGTTCTTCATTAGATATGCCTTGGAGATTATTTTTTATTACAAATACAGTTTAGTCGTGTTCCAGTGTTTAATAATTTTCTGTTCAAACTATCCTCAATTAACAGAACATACGGAGAGTATTATCACAACGCATACTTGTCACAGGCGCTTGCTTGGAAAATATGACTTTAATTTTTTTTTTTTGATATGACAGTGGTATGTGTAATCTGCTTACCAGATTACACATACCACTGTCATATAAAAAAAAATTAAAGTCATATTTTCTATGCAAGCGCCTGTGATACTTGTGGGATTAAAATGTTGCTACTATCCAACCTTGATTTGTACATCAGATGCTTTTATATAGGCTAAATTGAATTAGGGTTTAAGGGATATAATATTTACCTACGTTATTATAATGCATAATACATACTTGCTTCAAAGACACGAGTATTTTATATTTGAAAACCCGGTTGCAATTTTGCATCCTTGAACTTAATAAAGCCAGTAATTATGCCTTCAAACTTGAATGACAAAAATACCTGACCGTAGGTTACAAATTGCTGAGCATTAAACGGCCTAAACTATGAGTGGAAAACAACAGGGTTGCGTTCGATCTATATTCGCTTGTAACTAAGCACATGTCATATGCATATTCTTATTTATCATTTAGATAATCTTTCTTTTCAGTCTCCAGCCGCTGTAGCAAGCTTGAGCGCCACCCAGACGGGAAAGCCCCAGCCATGTCACTCCTTTGGCTCGCGCCATTCCCTCTCGGCACATCACACGCTGCCCCCTATCGGTAAGTGTCCTCGGTGTGCTGTATAAAGTCCCTCTAGCTCCAGTAAAATTCAGGAGGGCCTTCCTTATCTTTTTATTTGGGAGAGTTGAGTGGGCGGCAGATACTGTAGATGGCTAGTTATCGTAGACTAAGATAGAAATGACGTTGAGAAAATAAATATTATGTCATGGCATATCTCACACTGGCAGGTAAATATACATTTTCGTCTTTGCAACTGGGAATACATATAATAAAGTGAACCCTTACTAGCACTGTGATGGCAAACCCATAAACATGGCAAATTTTAAATATTTTCCTGTTTTAGATAATCTCCTATCATCATAATTCAATTTAGGTCTTCTTGATTTTTTGTTTATCCTTATCTATACGATGTCTAGATTACGGATGTTTTCTGACATATTATCCCTTAGGTTGGGAGATCAAATTTTGAAAAATTCTGTTTGACATGGTGGCTTGTAGACGAGGCGGCGGCAACTGGAAAACATAAAACGGAACGTTCTGATAAAGAAATAAAAACGTTTCTTATACCTACAAATCTTAACAAGTCATATGCATACCCGGTGCCATTTCTGACTGTACGACAGAATGTCAGCTCCACTTCCCAGTCACAAATCTATTTATACATAATATCTTCTTAATCAAATATTTACTTTAGATTCCATGTCAGATACATAGATATGTTTAAAGCGTTAATTCGTCGATGTAACATAATCCTATTAAAGTATCTTCTCCGGATATGCTTATCTTTACATAATGGCCTATAGACAAAGTCATATCAAACCGAATATTCTCTCAGTGAACTGATTTGTCAGGTATAACATCGGTATACAGTTATATACGGTAGCGGCGAAAGAGGAAAAACAAAAGCATATTTACATGCTTTATCGTAGTGATTCATCAAAAGATTTCAGCTTAATTTAACACCTAACGAAAAAATATAGTAAAAACTCTCCGATAGTATCTTTGTAATACAGACGAGTTTAGGTTG
This sequence comes from Pecten maximus, assembly GCF_902652985.1. Taxonomy (NCBI): domain Eukaryota; kingdom Metazoa; phylum Mollusca; class Bivalvia; order Pectinida; family Pectinidae; genus Pecten; species Pecten maximus. The sequence goes on along the minus strand of NC_047021.1, from coordinate 27,988,183 downwards.
TGAATGGAATCTATTATCAGGAGAGTGAGAAAATCGCCACTGAAATCTCTTAGTGTCACTCAGTCACAAGAAAGGGCGGGTCGGGTATGGTTGATTGCCACGTATATAGGGGAAAGTCTACAGCTATTACCGTGTTTAGCTGTGACGTGCCGGGCTGTCAGTATTGTTAGTAATTATCCCGTTCTGTCACAGGTAGAAAGCAATGGAATCGATATCTAGCGTGCCACGTAAACCACGGGAGGTTAGGACCTCAATATTCTCTACGTTATTTTGAAGACATTAAGATATATACACCAGTGTGCATTTGAAAGCCATGGCGTTTATTGTAAAAAACGACACACGGCATTATGGTATCTATTGCATAATAATAATAATATGTTGGACAGTATTGTCAGTTTTTGTATAGCCTATTTAAATTTTACAACTGCACCGACCGAACTTAAAGCATCATAACTATTTCTTTGGTGTGAATTGTTTATGCATAAACATGTTTAGATTTTTGTTAGGGAACAATACACTGAACTGCATGCATTGTTAAGCAACAGTACCAGATAATTCTGCTACACGGCGTAACAAATGATGCGAGAGTTGTTGTCGGCGGCGGCTTTGATGTTATGTAGTCATTCAGACAAACAATTGCAAATACGATCTCAATACTGAACTCAATAGATTGTGACGTTTTCATGAAAACTGACATGATATGTTGCTATCACTGGCACCACCAAAGGGTCCCTGCAGGTGTCTAACAGACTGTGTACAGGATACTCGTGACGTAACTGCAGTATATATACCTTATGTATAGACCAATTTCCTAAATATGTGACAAACATATGGAGTATTGGCACACATACTGGACATATTGCAGAACTGCCGATTGAAGATTATCTTTATCGTGCAGGTCTTTGTCAAAACAGGTTGCACTTCAGGATATTCTCTTGTGTACAATTATTTATACAAACGTAATTAAATAATCATATTCATTTTACATAATAATGTAAACCTTGAATAAATTTATCAACCAGTAATATGTTTTTCTAAGGGTAGTTAACTACTTGTCTTCTCACTTCGTACCACTGTATACTTAATATTCATGTTTCTCTATTTTACATGCATCACACATGCTTAAAATGTTTTTTCTATTTTACATGCATTACAGATATATCATAAATAGTGACTGAAAATTTCCCATATTCCTTGTTAAACATCGTGTCACAGGAGCTCGTGGACGGCGTCAAAAAGTTTGTTATGTTGATACCGCTTGATTTTCAGACATATTTAAAATTATTCATTGAATTGCATGATAAATGATCGACAAACTACTCATCAATAGTTTAAAAATAACTATTTAGTGTAAATAATTTAGAAAAACACACATATATTTGCGGATTTAAGCTAACTATACCGTGAACTGCTAAACTGTCATTTATCATCGTACAAAACGTCAGCTAGACACGCCTTTTCATACACAAATAATATAATGAGAACTTTAATGCCATCGTATAATAAACATCTGCAGCGATGCACCAGAATTCCAAAATCAGTGATGGGGTAGTAAATATGTATAAGCATGGAAATAGATAATATCAGTATTTTTTTGGATCTGTGTGATTTTCTACTTTCAAAATGAATTCACAATTACCATAAATTTGGAAGGCACCAGTCAGCAACACCTATACGTGTTGTTAAAATTGCTACAATGATTTAACAATAGATATCCTTTCTTGAACATAGTGTGCAATAAAATAACGAGGTGTAATTAAGAGAATTGTCTAAAACATAATTATTTACACCAATTATTTATATTTTGTTTTACATTAGGTTTTAATTCATTTCCACAGTTCATTAGAATACTTTTTAAAATCTCCGTTAACCTTTTCTGTTTGTTGATAAATGGTGTTTTCCTGAAAATTGCCTCTTAACACTTGTCCATAGTACATTATAGTTTATGACTGGTAGCATATGGAAATAAAATGTACAGAGTGTCGTTTAAAATTATGTGGATTTTGCGATATCCTTTACCCTTTAATTATACTACAAAGGAGACAGATTCGGAAGCAGTGAAGAACGCCAGAATCCATTTACTGTATCTGATACTATTGATAAAACCGACAAATTCCTACTGTAAACATTCATTTAAACTTCAAGTATCAATTTTTGTTTTATAGTTTGCAAATAGATATGTTCCCCGATTAGCAAAACGAATTGAAAGTTTCTTCTTAGAACTTGAACAAATGATAAGAGTTGTTAGAGGTTTGTACGGACATCAAACAACCGATGGTGCTACATCAACACTTCCCGAACTTTTATGAAGTTAAAGTGGGACACGACTGATGAAGTTTTATATTCGTGTGGGCTACAGAGGAGAAAATGAACAATAGCGACCGAGTGTACATGCCATGAAGTCCGTTTATTGGTCCAGTGTCCGCCGTAATTGTGTGCGATTCGTCTTAATGTGATCCTACTTCTGACCATCACAAAGCCATGGCAAATACACGCTTCATTAATTCTTTGATTGGGCTGGACTAAATAGCACGAGGGAAGAGGAAATTGTACCGTGGATGGAGAGTGAATCCTCGTTATGTCGCCAGATGTATTAAAATATGACAAAATTATCACCACGTTAACGACCATTGTAACAACCATGCACTACGCCACGCTGACCGAGATAAATATTCTAATTCAATTTAAATAATACAATTTAGATATAAATTATCGTGCATATCCATTAAAAATGTATACATATAAAATAAGAAAAAAACAACAACACTACACACAGTCAAAACTATACTTTGAGAGTAAACCACATACACATGGTGTCGCAATTATTCCTAAAGTAGGCATTTTGGCCAGATAACAAGGTCATAAACGTTCGCTGACCCATATCCACTTAGCAGCTGGTGTCTACAACTCAACGTATCCCATTGGGACACTCTAATAGCGACATCTATTGGACACTTGTCGCCAAAATTGTTATCAATGAGTTTACATATTCATTTGATAAATGTGTCTTCCATTCATGAATATTTAGATATTGTTAAGATATACATCAATTATAATGATATTTACAAAGTACTGAAATATCTATTACTATCAAATGATATTCATTTGATTGATGCTCATATTTTCATTTTCATGAGATTTAGATCGAGATAAATCCTATTTGTTTCCCATGTACTCTTGTACCAATCTTATATTAGAAAATATATCTAGCAGATTGACAGAATTTGTCGATATAATACAATATGATCAAACATATATTAATTTTTTGATAAGATGTACCCTTCGTATATTTGTTTATTGTAAACCTATACACAGTAGACTGAATGATCTAGTTGTTATATGTCAAAACAAAGATTACTATCTTCACCATATATATTATATTTGGCACGGTGTTCATCTGATATAATGCTAATGTTAATATGAATACAAATTGACAGTTGCAATACTAAGTCGAAGTGTTACATGTACAAAACGTAGTTAGTAAGTTTGTTGTTTCATTGATGTAAAAAAAAGTATTGACACACAAGCATACCATAGAAAATGTCTTTTAGCATATATAAATAAACAATGGGGTAAAGATGTTAACAGACTTTCGGTTTTGGTAAGTCACATTGTATATACATGGGGTATTAGACCTGTCGGCCTCGCCGACTCTGTAGGCAACAGTACACGTACGTACGATTCCAAAGTAAGTAAGTTTTGATCGAAAGTCTATCAAACTGTGAACTATCACCACCATCAGATGGACCGACTGCCAATCATCAAGCACTGCCTGTTGGTAAACTGTGCGGAATGATTGACAAGATGGCCGACGATAGGGTACCCGTGCCACCATACCGACTTATCAGATAGTGTGGGACAATATACCGATATCACCAAATCAGAACCTTTATTTCCCTTTGTCCAGGGATGATAGTCGCTGAGTGATTACAGGGAGCGCAATAAGAACGTGACGAATCCCCTCTGTAGCTTGTATCTTCTCGCTTTCGACGTGCCCAACCAATCGCGGAGTGATATCACACGGGCAGAGTGATATCTCGCCGATATCAATCCAGGGGTAGAAGGGTGGTTAATTTGGAGCAAAACATGATTGATTATCCCAATGGCATTTAAGATAAGTCATTCGATACAGATGGTTATACCATCGCTACTCTTCCACAGAGGTTTTGTTTTTCTATTTGATGAAAATAAATGAGCAAGGGGGACACTTTTTTCGACTTCTCTTGTTTTTGTTCCAGTGAATAAAAATGTGATAAAACTGCTATTTTTTTTTAAGTAAGAATTTATATCATTCAATTTCACCACAACAAAATCTTGATACCATTACAAAAGTTAATTGTTTCAGTGGGATTTTAAAAAATGGCATAGACACATTAGTATTACAAAATGAAAAAAAAAACTTAAGTTATATCCAAGGGACAAAAAAATGTTTGGAAACTACACGGACGTTGGAACTTCGTATACACCAAGACTTGGGCGACGACAAATTGTCTACAGAAATATTGCATCTGATAAACAGAAAAGATAAGTTTTATCTCGATCTTTCTATCCCTAGTGGGTTGTCGCTCGCAACGGAGGCAACAGTGACTTGGTGAACAAGCAACGATAGAAATTCAATCCTGATAAAGAAAATAAAATATGTTTTATGATTCCAGCGCACTTTCCGCGGGGCCTGGCCACAGTGCGGGACAGAGCGGGTAGTAGGACACATTCAGTCCGCCATATGTAGGGAGAGTAGAGGTTATCTAAATTTGTGTCGGCCAAAATCATCAGCGAGATAAGGCGAGATAAGGTTGATATAAAACATGCTACCCGATATCACAACGTCAAAATATATAACAAAAATTTCACTGCATTTAAATGAATTACTTTAGACAAGCAGATTAGATTACATCTGTAAGTTGTAACGTTTTGACTCCCAAAGTCACAATGTCCCGCAATGAACGTTTATAAGCAATATAGGATCTAAATTGTTAGTTTGGAATGCGTATAGACCTCAAGATACTAAGTCTTGAGGGAAAATAAATCTTATCTTAGAATCCAAACAGAGTTATGTTTTAAGTGAAACAGTTTCATTATTTTTATTTAGGACATTGTAATTTATCTTCGGGCAAAATTGAATAAGTTGTATATTAGTGTGGTTTTTTTTTCACTTAGAAAAAGTGGCTGACGTTTCAATGTGTCGAGGTCATGAGAACATTGTTAAATTTTTCTTGGATTTTTATTCATTAATCACATCAGGTTAGGTACGTAACGATGATAAGTGTTGTTTTTAATTGACAATTAAAGTAGGAACATCAGAATGGACGAATATTTTTACGGTAATAAATTGAGTCTAACTTCGAATCAAACGACAAATCTAGAATTGCTTTTTATCACTAATTACCGATATGACCTTAGCTATTGCAGTATTTGGTCGAACTTCATCATCCAATGTCTCGGTTACCCTGCCCTGCCGCTTATTACCGCTCGATGTAAACACAATAGATTTCCTAAATAGGCTGCATCCTGTATTGGTTTCGTTTAATTTCCTGATATTTCTTTTTTCTGACATTTCGTCTGAAATGACAAATCTTTTATATTTTCGTTTCATCAAAATATGAAAGAGTGACAATTCTGATAACCAAATCAACTCCAAAATAACAAAAGCGGTAGAAAACAGAGAGCAAAATCATACATTGAATGTGAGCAATATATGAACACTGGCACGCGATACCACTTATTACAGCCCAACAAAATGTTCAACTTAAGATGGACGCGTGCATATGGCAGAATTAATCTCCATATCAATCATGGTAATAGTAAAAACGGCATGAGATCAGCCAAGTAGCAAGAAAAAGCGACGAGGCCCAGCGTAGCGGACAAACATTTTCTACATCTCACTGACTTCTTAATCTATATTTTTTCTTTTCTATTTCCTTGGCGGTGCTTACGGGACATGATCTGACAGGATAGGCGCCCTGAGGACGACAATACCGGCGAAAACGAACAGTTAACACGCATCGTATCTACTGAGTAAGAAGTACGCAGGTGTGAACATAAATATATAGCAAGACCAATATTTAATCACAAAAATATGCCGAAATTAATAACTTTGACATTAATTATCAAATTCAAATGGATATCAGAGAGTGCTCACATATTTATACTGATCATGTGTTTGTAATACAGCGTTAAACAAATAATTGATTAGTTGTGTATGCTAGTAACAACTTAAGTCTACTTATATAATAAAACATAAGGAAAAGTTTTGAAATTCCCTTTAAATTTAGTCTATATGAAACAAGGCCCGTAATGGGATGCTTTGGCTGTTGATAGTAAATAATACCACCCAGTCCGTCCCGAAATAGGAGATGGGGTACTGTGTATAAATCACAAACACTATCGACTGATGTGGAATGGTTTTTATTACAAATATATGAACAGAGACTCATAACGTTGTGTAAATAAAGATTAGTATATATATATGGAATGCTCAACAGTAAATATTGCTATACCGGGCCAGCCAGCTGTCCACAGTCGTCTGAACTACATCACACGCCTTAACCGTCGCAGATCAACTGCATAAAATACATCTCAATGTCGTAAATCAATGTCGTGTCTATAAAAAATATTTAAAAAAAAGAAAAAAAAAGAAAAAAAAAACGCCGATGCACTTTACATAAAAATATACTCAACGTTTTTTTTATAGTCGACTACTTTTTATGATCTTTCTTTCTGAAACTGCAAAATGTCAACGGAGTGTTCACACTTGTCATCGTAAAAATAAGCACCCTAACCCTGTTTCATAGCGTTTCTAATAACCATATCAGACATTTACTGAATAAGGTTAGGATGTAAATTGATGAAACACGATTAACAATGAAAGATGTCGTACCGAACGTCCGTTTATATATAAGAAAGAGAATACAATCACCGTCGTGCAACTACTTTCATAATTACATTAAGAAAAAATGAACAGAAAAGCAAAAACTCTATAAATAAATAAATAGTATTGTTACCGGACGACTTTTAATTTAAATGTAAATAAAGTGTGTTCGACTGTTTCCGAGAAAAAGCTAGAAAACATGTCGATTAACAGTCAAAAATGTTGACCGTTTAATAGTCAACAATGTTAACCGACGTTGAACATACGAACGCGCCCAAAACATTCAAACAGTTATGATGAAGCGTCTTTCTGATCGCGATTGCCGACGTCTGCTTATGGATGGTTCGAGTACATATCAGACGAGAGTCTTCTTTATCTGATTTTTAAATTGGGTATATCTAATTATTTTACTTATTAAGGAACAAAACAGTTGTCTCGCCCCTTCCATATCAGTCAACCGTCATAACTATTTCCTCCTCGGCCAGGTTGGTTCTAACACCGAAATGAAAGAGTTCTGATTGTTGACTAATAAGGGATACAAACAATTGTATATTGATACATTAAAACAGAAAAAAATACTTATACTATGTAACATCATGTATGTAGATTATAATAATTATTCACAAAGGATTGTACTTCTGGTTTTGTTTTCACTCTGCTTTTTAATTTTTGCAATTATTATTGGAGTCGATACAGAGACAATGTTATTTCAATATAAACATTATTTAGATGTTATGCAAGGAAATGATATTCGCTAAAAAAGAAATACGCGAAATAGTCTTAAAGTGAATAGATACGAAAACTGTAATTCCAGATATCAATTGTATAATGAACAGTTTCTTACGGCAACAACATTCTGTAATAAATCACAGTTCAAAGTCGGTGGGTATAACTCAATAAAAACATTAAGATATGTATAAGAATTATACACGTTCATACAAGGAATATGCATTCTATGTAAACATAGGTTTGATTAGATCACAGTGATATGGGACTATTAAAGCGTTACATTATAATATCATTAGATAAGAAACTTGAGATTAAGTGTAAAATGAAATGATACCTTAAGTCGTCACGTTTGTACAAATGACGCAAATGCATTTCCTCTTATACGACTATATTGCGTATGTCAAAAATAAAGTGCTTAAAATGGGATAGCTTCAAGATGTCCTACTCTGTTTTAAAACACGTGTATATATATGTACACAGGATGATAGCATTAGGTCTTACGATACACATTAAAATATATCAAGAAACGTGCAGTTATCAAAACGAAAATAACACAAGAGACATTATAACACGATCAACATAATAAGAGACAATTTCTTATCTAGATAAATTTGAACTACATACAAATTACTTTCCATTAAATGTATATTCTTTACCAATATTACAAAAAGTAATTACTATTTTCAGTATCAAACAATCGAGATGTATTCAGTCCGACGAAAGATGCATGAAATCAAAGTGAAAACGATGCGGATATTATTAGAGAGAAGCCATGACTGCTATGAACACTAAGTTAATATACATAACCATATCATGTTATATAACATATAACTTTGAAAATATATCCCGGAAATGTAGCTGCAGATAAATATTTCTTAATTATTTCTTAAGCATAGAAAATTAAAAGTTAAATAATAAAATAACAATTTCATGTATTTAACGTACTTTGGCCATTGACATATTGATTGGTACTCATCATGCTGACCATGACGTAAAATGAATAAATCTAGGTCAGTTGGTCATATCTCTCGTGCTTTCAGACCAATCAGTGTTTTAGTCAGCAAATCGTAGATTTCATTGTTTCAAATCCCCACAAAAAAAAACCCATATCACGCCGATCTGTACTAGATCTTGGTAAACCTGTTGTTGTCTTAAAACTCACAGTGATAAGACTCCAGTGGAACGCCCTATTTACCATTTCTACGACCCCCAGACCAGGGGAATGTCAGAATTAAAGGCACCCATTGTGGGGGTATTGGTATTAGCCATGGTGCATCATGTTAACTGCACTTCACCCTGCATCTGTTCACAGTAGGGTAGTTGTTGATAGCAAACTGGAGATCCACTGATATCAAACCATAAATTTAGATGGCTATTACATCTGATAAAATATTTTCTTGGGAAATGCCAAAACCAAAGAGGTTCTTTTGGATCAAAAACTATAGATAGCTATCAACTCTACTGATAAGGAATATTATTAACTTTTGGAAAATGCATTAAATCTCTGCAAGAGCTGGTGAAGATAACGGTGTACACCGTCGGCCTCAAACACCAGCCCCATATTTTGCTTGTCAACAGCTCTACCGAAATGGCCTACCAAGATCTTAATCTTATGGACCAACATCAAATCTTTCCCTCTGGAAGAATGGCTAATACCACTAAAACTCTATCAGTAACTTGTTAGCATAGTGTTAGTGAGATTTTCTTTGAAAACTACGATGATCTAAATTTCATTAAAGATAAAATCATGTAGTTCTTAAAACCCTCTCGACATAGTCTTTTGTTATAAAATGTAAGCAAGCGTTGATGGGTCATCACAACTGTTGCTTTCCCTGAAGATTTTTTTTATATATTTTTTTCAAAAGTTAATCAAAAGCGATTTAAGTTTTCCCGTTGCATTAATACCATGACAAAGACTTCAACTGTCAAAATCGTGCAGATAAATAGGCGTGTTAGATCAACTATAGATCTTTCCGTCAACAACGTCAAAACACAAGTAATTCCCACCACGTGTCGAGTATGATTTGTCCGATTTTAGGCCGAGCCCTTGGCTTTACATGAACCCGTAGTAGATAACAGTACTCCTCAAATGCACCTATTGTATATGTAAATTACTGCCAGCGGGATATCCGAATGTTACAACTGTTGTGTTATTATACGTGGTATGCCGTCATTTGAGTCGCCCATGTTTAGTGTCTACCTATCAAAACACTAATTATTCAATATATTCATAAACACGAGAAAAAAAGAAACGAAGAAGATGAGGATATTATCAAAATAGACAGCTTCCTATATGATGAATCAGAGCAGTCGTCCTTGTTATCCAGTGGTCCTTCCGTTCGGTCTGCCGATTGACGTCACGGTTACTTGATGGGAATACCCTCTACCATGCGAATCTTACCACAGGCGCCTGCCTTGCGACAGCTCACGCTTACTACCTAAAACGACAAAATACATATTCAATCAATGCTGCTAGTAATTAGCCAACATGCACACGCTAAAAACAAAATATATAATGAAATAACAATATGTTCTAATGCATGTTTCAAATATAAATAATGTGGATCATGTAATTACAGTGCATTACTTTCTTCAAATGCCAATGTACATATCAAACTTATATCAAATAGATAGCAAAATAACAACCGTACCTGAAAATACCTACATACTAGCCAAGATATATATTATACTGTGTGAAAGAACAATTTACAGACAAGTAAGTTCTACCCATTTAAGCATAGCAGACATGCATATACCGAATACTGGCATTAAACTCGCAACGGCAAGATAAACTGGGAATCGAAATGCTGATATTTTAAATGTGTGACACATATTAATAAGATAGAGATTGGTGTTTACATTAGCATCATGAACGCTGTCAAAAATATATAAAAAAAAAAACTAATCTAATTATAGACACGTTGTTACTATAATTAATTCGACGCTTGGCTTATACATCTTTATAAATTGTTAATCAACAGTAAAGATAATACTCCTTATATTTACTGCCTCTCTAATGTATTGGTAAAAACATTATGTATGTATTTGACATATTTCGTAACACATTATTACTATTATAAAAACACTAACATGATTTATAATGTTACTGGTATAAGTATTGAAACCAGATGGGATGATTTTCCATCCATCTCCATGTACTTATAGTTATGGTACCACCACTTGTATTTGTTTATATGGTACGGAACACGAATGTATGATTACTTTGTAAACGTTGTACGTAAGGCACTTCGCTGCCAATTTGTCGTCTTGTCTGGTGCACAACACCTGACGAAATGTCTCGGATTGGAAACAGGTTTATGATGAGATTACTATCAAAAATAACCTAAGAAATAATACCATTTTTTGTAAGAACATCTGTGCTTAGATGCTTCCAAATTGTTTTACTTGATGGAAGGGTCTCAAAGCAAGTGTGGACGCTCCTGGGCGCTGAGGGGCACTTGAACCTACTTGAGACCACAAGTATGTTTGTCATATCACTGTTAAAGCTAACAACAAAGTGGTCCCTCTCCACGCTCAACATCCACGTCACAATATTTACTTGCCGTTTCGGTTTGTTCTTTATATTGGTGGGAGAAACGTCTTTGTAGACTAAACAATGCTCAAAGACGCTGATAGACTGATGTCGCAAAATATTATGAACTGTTATTTGGAAACAGTTTTGTAAGTTTCTCACCAAGAAGTGTATGTCTTTACTCCCATGAAAAAACAACAAACCCCATTCTCAACGCGAAGGTTTGACATAAAGCAGACGTATATATAGAAAATCAGGCTAATTCAAATAAAAGTTTTTACACTAACATTTGGGGTATGCAATCACTCCGGCTGCCTAAATGTAACACTAGTGCCTTTGTACCGTCTTACCATCCCACTTCTCAGACGTCTATACCGACTTTAATACAACTCCCATAGGACTGTGTGTTAATATTACTAATGACACAATAACGAACAAGGTTCATCTGAGACATAAAGAGAAGGGTGATGCGAACCAGGTATATATAGTGATATCCGCCAAAACAATTACGCACAACATAACCTTCATTCAAGTAGCATACATCACAGCATAACAAACTTATTATTCTAACATATTTCCACACTCATCCATATATATTTTTCATGCGAGTCCTCCCTCAAAAACTTATTGTTCAAAAGGATACTAGTGACTAACTCAAAAACGTTCAATTCAAAATTATGAATATCTTGTTGATTTATTATGTTCAAAGCACTATAATTACTTCTACCAGCAAACAAAACGACCACAAAAATAAGTACTGACTTCTTTAACCACACCATGACCTACCACGAAAATACACAAAAAAACATCACTTTGATAATAAAATCCCAATTATAGTTAAGTGCAGAAAAACGTACCTGTATGAAAAAAATGGTAAATGTTCATCATGATGGTTCATTCAAATTGATAAATTGCTCAATGTTTTGGGAATAATTACATTAAAAATAATGGTAAATAGAAGTTGTTTGATGTAAATGGTATATACTTCATGGCAACTGTAGCAATGTGAAAGTTAGTCGGTTTCCACTGAAAGGAATGTATTGGCACTTCAGGTAATACTTAATATCGAATCGTTCATAACAAATTCTACATTTTCAAAATAAGTCTATGAGATAACTTGTTAAGACTTTTTAACAGGCAAGATTTGCCTCCTATTTATATTTGAAATAGTTGAAGACTTGACACAAGTTGCCATTGGGTTCAGCAAAAGTATACGGTGCGTGCTGCGTACAAGTAGATCTGCTAACAGGTGGAGCAACTAAGTCATCACGTACGAAATGTGAGGGTGTTGGTGAGAACTGATGGACAAACGAGTGAAACAGAGATGTTAATACCCTTCCCACGACACCAGGCTGTATCAGAAATTTTCCTTTCTGACAGCTACAAGTGTTCATTGGTAAAAAGAAATTGCATATTCCTAGATTCCAAACTTTTGTTTGAATACACATGGATACATTCAAAAGAATGGTTATTATTATAATCAATAGTTACTAATAGACTACACGAATACACAATTCAATAGTAACGAGACTACCGTGTGCAAGAATATTTTACTACGACAACCTGCATGTTTCAACACAAAAGAGCATTAAGAATACGAAATATGTCGAGCATGTTGTAGTAACTTCATTAAATTTTACAGCAATACAACAATAAGGCCTGGTTACTAGCCACCGAAACACGACATAATATGATCTTTCCAGTCTCTAGTATATGCATCTGAATTTTTGTTAGTATGAAATCACTAGAACATCGTCCATTTCCTTGTGAAACACTAAGTTTGATGTGTGCAATGGCATGAAGCATGGTACATAGGTGTTACTACCAAGAAATGGAATGTTAACTACCTAGTTTAAAAAATTGACATCTTCGCACTTCTTATAGAGTCGGAAAGGTTGAAATTGAATACCGAGAGAGGCGTTTGATGCACCAGGATATATAGGCACGTCCGGTCGGTCTAAATTGTTTTGAAGAGACTCTCACATTTCGCATTATATTCATTACCTTTTTCAAAACTCTTCGTTAAATTCATCCAATATTAAATGAGGACAATTCAGCAAAGGAACGAATTATCATAGTGTTTTCTAATAATCTATTCGAAATCTTACCACTGACCTCGGCAAACCAGGCAATCAATTAGTTCCACAAATTGTTTTTAAGAGAAGTACACCAATAAAGAATTAAAAAGTAAACCGAACATCTGAACATTGTATTGAGATACATAAGCTAAATGCCTATAGTAACGTGTTGATATGTATATAGAAAAAGATATATATATTTTATGAGGAATGCTAAATAAACATATGATAGCTATGTGTAAGAAATTAAACCGATAGCCTTGTTGGTAAGCGTTAGAAGGTTCATAAAATGATATCGCTGGATAAATATCAGTTTCACTGAAAATGTCTTAATGGGGTGAGTTATATTGAATATGTGTCTTCCTTGTTAACATAAAAACATCCTTCAACACAGATGTTGCATATGGAATCGTTAAGTTATATCAATTCAGTTTCCACTTAAAACCGGTTATTGTATCAATGATGTACAAAACATGTTCGCTTGGGTGATTATCCAGGACAACGGAGATCAGATTCATGTAGTACACATCTACAAACACATCTTCTTTTACTTTATTTGCTTCACTGCATTTAAAACATAATCAATGTAACCAATACATATGAATCTGATTTAGACTTTTTTTCTGCCATCCCCCGTTTACTTCAATACCACATTTGTATAGTCAGGTGGAGGACAGCTGTGTTACAGCAGCGTTCTTGTTTACAAGGTGATAAATAGATGCGAGGTGTTCTTAGCATCTTGCGTTACTTTGTTCAAAAGCTGTTAGCAATCATAATTTATGGCATCGTATTTTTCAATATTAAAACGAATTACATGAACCGATATGTCAATTAGATGGTGAAATACATTTCACCTGTACAGGGCGCTCTCACACGAACCACAATCTTTCACTATTGTCACCGGCAAAATTATATAAATGCCTCATTATTTAACAAGTTTCTGCTGTTCCGGCTGACCCCTCAAAATAGTGTGAAATTGGGATTCAAAGTAACTTGTGGGATAAAAAAAGTTTTCATTGAAATTTTGAAATGAACCAACAATTTAAGATCTTATCAAAGGATCCAGAATTTATATAACTTGACATAAACTGTTGATACATTAAAACATAAATATTCATGTATTTTCACTGGTGATCGTAATTTCTTCCACAAGACACTAAACGTTGTTAATTAGAAAGTGATAAAATCACAGGAGAGTTCCATCTGAATGGTGTTATGTAGAATTTTCAATTTTTTCACTCTTTCAAACGTGCTTGATTCCCATTAAAATAGTTGGATGTCAGGTAAGCATGAAAACATAGCTCATAAAATGGGTGGGCATGGCAGGAATATTAAGTGAAAGTTGAATATATAACACTAACCAATCGGTCCTGTTTATGTGATCACTGAGGTGAGGCTGCGAGTATATACACCGCGTTTATGAACTAACCGAGCAATGTGTGTGAGTAACGTTTGATAGCTGGCTTAACAAGTACCACAACTGCATGGACAAAGGCAGCAAGTGACAAACATTATAACAGTATTTTTCTTTGTAAATAGTAATTACATGGGTGCATTCTGCTTATAAAGGATGTTATTAGGTTATGGCAATGTTAATTTAATTATAACGGTAATAGCCTATGAAGTAGTAATTGCACATTATCATCGATGAACCATTTACACATTTTACCTGGTTACAGGTTTGTCCATAGACAGCATGACTGCAAGAAATGACTATTATTAATCGAGCTCCAGTACGTTCACCATCAATATTAGCGACTAAAAGACAGAGAAGAAGGAAGTAGAAGTTTCATGTAATAAACTTGTCCAAAGGCATTAGTCTTAGTAGAACTTAAAGATTAGGCAAAAAGTGAAAAGTTACAATTCCAAGTATTGTCATTAATTCTGAAATATTACTGTTTAATGATTTCATTAAATTGCCAAAAAGTCTTTTATCAGTAGAAAGTGATGACAACGACGATGATGACAATTTAGTGTGTCTACGACAATAAAGTACATTGATTTGCTACCATCACACCAGTACAGGCAGTGTCTGGGAGAGTATGTATTTCTGGTCTGACACACTATCAGCCCAGTATCTATGGTGATAACACCGCCCAATCGGATAAGATTAACGATCACATCATCGTTCTGTGAAATTGCGATCCGCGACCAAACTCATCATCTTATATCATTCTATGGAATAAGCAAGTTTTTTTCTACACAAAATGAAAATATATATAAAATAAAAAATGACCTATTCAAAAAACGTAATTTTAGCTACAGCAGCAAACTAGCACTTTTAGTATTTTGATATCCTTCAATTTTAAAAGAACATCTTGAGGCGGACCTAAACCATATTTTAGATGGCAACACTGATGGTGAAAAGTTAAGTCCTCAAAAAAGATATGTGATGTCATTAATAGATAAGCATCTTGATGTTTCATTTCGTATACACGTTCTTCAAATTTTCGATTTAAAAGTGTACGTAGCATACTCCTTTCTAAAATTAACAACCCCAAACGTAGTAATTTAAACTTTATTTACTGAAATGAAATTTGATTCTTAATAGTTTTTAAAACTTCCACAGCAAATGATTTCCTAATTTAATGTCACATAAAGTAAAAGCAAGCCAAAGTGATTACTACTAAATCGAGAAGATTTCGGCATGAGTTCCCACCTTTTAAAATAAAATCTCTTTAAATACATAGATCTGACAGGTGCACTAAGGGGGAAATAATTGCTCATTTTTTTTATTTCAAATCACATGAAACTTCGCTGAGAGAGAGAAATACAGTTGTAAGCTGTGTGTGAGTCAGTTGGACAGGATATATGGAAGAAAGCAATTTAAGTGACTCGAACAACACCATCACTGTAGAGGTTTGACGACAATGAAATTCATATTGAGCGCAAAATTTGTCAGCCACGCTTGACATGATTTGCTTTAAAAGGATCATAGTACGGTGGTATAGTTGTACATGCACAAGAATACGGTTTTTGTGCAATCACAAATTAACACAGACATTTTCTGCTAGCCCATTCCAGACCACCCACCCCAGTCACACGCTATCCATAGCACTAGGCTTTTCAGACACTGCTGACCCGGAACAACCTTAAACATAACACCTTCAAATGCTTCCACGGGAGTGAGTCAAACAAATCACTATATTTGTGTACTAATTTGGAAACGTGAATAGTGCAAATAATGACGACAGTATTTCATGAGGAGGAGAAAATTGGAGTAAAATAGCCATTTTAATGACATATAACACATAGTTTACGAGACAGTAAAATCTAAAATGGAAATGAAATTTCAGGGCTGTTATTAACCAATCATAACAACTAATCGGAATATCGTGTAAAACCCACGCTTGGCAAATTCTGGAAAATCTTGATTAAATACACTAAATCGAGATAAAGTGTTGATACAGCAGCAATAACCTTAAGATGATATATGAGCAATTACTATTGTAACAATGTCAACTAATTAAATCTTTTAACATTTCAAATATGAATTCAACTACATGTGGTGATTAAAATTCATCTACATGAAAATAATATTAGTTCAATATCACAACACAAATGATAGATGTTACAAAATGAAATACTAAAACCTTCAATAACCCCATACTTGATGTGAATAAACGATATATTATGTTCTATATTATGTAAAGGATTGGAACATATTTGGGTTAAAATCATGTCATAGCACATGGTTAGTAACATATTACAAATATTACATATAATATCAAAAAAACGAAAAGAAAAAAAAAGAAAAAGAAAACAATACGATTTGTCATCACATCCAATATTATAGACACCACACAAACCATGACAAGCAGTCACCATGCATACGAAGTGCTAAAAACACACATATAAAAACAATAACACGGACGTGGAGGAAACCTATAGCCCCCCGGTTTCACCGGTAGGGGACTACCTTGTGATAACAGCACCCAATCATCATCATACCAAATGAAACAGACACACACAAAATAATAACAATACCAACCGTTATCACACCAAATGCTTGACCCTCCCCCAAGAACAACACCAATAGTCTTCATACCAAATGGTACAGACACACGAAAAACAATTAAAAACAACCGTCATCATACCAAATATTACAAACACCCACAAAATAACAACACCAACCGTCATCATACCAAATATTACAAACACCCACAAAATAACAACACCAACCGTCATCATACCAAATATTACAAACACCCACAAAAAACAACACCAATCATCATCATACCAAATATTACAAACACCCACAAACAACAACACCAATCATCATCATACCAAATATTACAAACACCCACAAAATAACAACACCAATCATCATCATACCAAATGCTACAAACACCTACAAAAACAACACAACCATCATCATACCAAATATTACAAACATCCACAAAAACAACACAACCGTCATAATACCAAATATTACAAACACCCACAAAAACAACACCAACCGTCATCATATCAATGCTACAAACACCAACAAAATAACAGCACCAACCGTCATCATACCAAATATTACAAACACCCACAAACAACAACACCAATCATCATCATACCAAATATTACAAACACCCACAAAATAACAACACCAATCATCATCATACCAAATGCTACAAAC
The DNA here is from genome assembly GCF_902652985.1 of Pecten maximus. NCBI lineage: Eukaryota > Metazoa > Mollusca > Bivalvia > Pectinida > Pectinidae > Pecten > Pecten maximus. The sequence goes on along the minus strand of NC_047021.1, from coordinate 27,970,349 downwards.
ACCCACAAAAAACAACACAACCATCATCATACCAAATGCTATTGACATCCAAAATGGTAAACATACCAGTTGTCATTATATGAAAAATATAGACATCAACACAAAATAGAAACAACACAATAATAATAGAACCTTTCAACATTATTGAGTTTCCAGCAACTTAATCAATGACAGCTTGTCTATAACATTTTGAAATCTGAAGAGAATATCTAAAATGCTACTCCTGATAGTCTATACATGTACATCATATATCGGCAATCTTGGATAGCATACATATTGCGTCTCAGTATCTAATCAATAGCCAAACTTAGGTCAATTTACCAGCTCTCACAATAACAATACATTAACTCACACAGTCTAGATTTACTTCAACAGGATATATTAGTCATATAAAAATACATTGCAATCTAGGAAGATAGATGAGAAATACTTCTTGTTTTCTTGTTAATGTTTTACAATATTCTTAAAATTAATGTGTGGGAGGATTTGACATGGAATTAAATGTATATAAAATATGGGGTTTGTCATCACAGATGTCCATAACAGAATACCAGGCCTTTGCCTATGATTAACAAGTGGCTGGGTGTATGATATTAAATATGAATATGAAACTTGAAGTTGTAACAATGCCACGGATCACCCAACACCCATCAACATCACGATAATGTGAATTATAAATATATCTTAAAATGGACTAATAATAACTCGGATGATTGTAGGGTATACAATGATTTATGAATAACAAAACCATTAACACCATAAAATATATATAAATTAAATTCATTGTGGAGAAAAACATCAGTTAGTACATATATGTATACATAAGATCTTCTCAACATAAATCTGATTCTGTCATTTGGTTCAAATTGGCGATGACCCCAGAAAGAGCATTCTATTGTACAGAGCCACCAAGCATGTCAGTATTGCCAGTGTTACAATGGACGGGGTAGAAATAACATTAGAAGTGGTATTCTGACACCTCCATAAACACTCTCTTCCATTTATCCTTCAACCATTAATGAAATTGATTTACATTACACATTGATTCTTTCTCCGGAATACGAGGTTTAATAGCTTATCCATCAAGTAACATAACACACTGTATTATTGTGTGCCTCTGACAAACAGTAATGTATTACATTCTAACTGCAATGGCACTTAGATTTCCCAGTTTTATGCCTTCTTTTTTTAAAGATGAATTATTATCCAATATGATTGTATTTATTTAAATTACAAGTATAATGATAATTGTTTTGGAATTCCTATTATGTTTATAATTGAACTTCTGTTGCAATAAAATATTTAAACGATATCTGAATTTAAACATGGAATTTAAATGGAATAACTCCACAATTGTGTAAGATTGGGGTTTTATTGTTGACATAATGTGCACATTTTTTTTGTTAATTTCCATCTCAATTTAGCCATAAGTGGAAACAGGAACATGGGCGTGAAGATGACAGTATCTGTGCTCTGCACAGTCTCCAATGAAAATGTAGATTTATAAATGAAAACGCTAACTGTATGCCCTGAGACTGTCAAGTTGGTGGGTCTGTAATTCGAGGATAAAACATTAATTTGTAAGTTTGACACATATCATAGAGCAGTTGAAGACAATTCCACAACCGGATAGTTTTGAAAGCTGCAAAATGTTCTTCTCAGGATAATAAAGAACTGTGTTATAGATGGGTCATAAGTCAAGACAACAAGACCATCAGGGAGTTTGACACATATTACAGAGCTGTTCAAAATAGTCCCTCAACTCAGTGATTCTGAAAGCAGGCCACTGCCCGCAAAACAATGGCCTGAAATATAACACTAGACATGATACAGGATAAATCAAGCTTGAAGCCACAACGCTTCTTGCAACATTAGCGCAGGTACCGAAAAGACTCGTAAACAAAACTTGCTGTCATACATTTATCCAACTTAAACAAAGACTCTTTCAAATGATTCTGACAAAGTCGTTACAGCTATTTGTCAACAAAAACCAAGCCAAAAAAACCTTGAGTTGACAGCGTCACAGTAAAGGAGACCACCTTAACAATCATTATACCCCAATATAAAGATTAAAACTCTTTATAGTTGCCCGTGTCCAAATCTAGTATTACTTACACATATCTGTTACACCTTATGGTATATGTTAATTACTTTGGAACTGAAAAATAGTGATTAATACTAAGTAATTAGAGAGAAAAAAATAAATAATATTACAATTATGTTGTTGCTGCAATCTAGCTGATGATTATCAGGTAATTTGCAGTAATGTGATAACTCTCATGTACGTAGACCTACATCACAGAACTGTAAAACAGTCCTCCTGATTAATTACTTTTCTGCTATAATTCCCTAAAGAAAACCCGATCATTTTTTTTCTATTTTCTTCTATCAGAGGGCTATACTCTGCAATTAATGTAAGCAAGACCATTTTATTTTGATATAATACATTGCATACTTGAGACCTGATACTAAACAGGTAGCATTTAACATGCATTTCATTTTTTTCCAGTTCTGTCTCAAGGACAAGGAAAAACCTATAAAATGTCTCAAATTTTAGTTGCTGCCACAAAAGAAATTGTACTGAAACATAGCTAGAGTTCAAAAAGGCCATGAGAAGATGATGTGTCAATATATAAAATATCTATATATCCCCCCTCTATTGCCTTGTGACTGTAAAGAAGTCTGGTACTCTACAAGGTCTGCAGCCAATTGAAAACACAAAATGCTGACAATTATGAGGCAAAAGATGGATTGTCCAAAGAATAATTGTGTAAGGTTTGGTCAGAGTTTCTCTACAGGGTGTCAAACCAGTAATGTTCAATTAATGGTTTAGAAACAGTGGCATTAGCAAGTGGTACTGTCAGGTTACATAAAAATGTAGGCAATGCTGACTATGTGGAACACCATGTGTGTCAGATAGAAAGCCATTAAGCAATGCTTTCACACAAGCGTGATTCTCAACACTACTTCATCTCTAGGTGTCCCCATACCACCAGTCACGAAAAATAATAAAAAAAACTGTTTTCTTATATGTGAATTATGGCAAAAAACTAGTAGAAAGATTCACATGAGAAAATGTGCTCAGCTTAGTTCTTCTGATGGACAAATAAGGCGTAACTTAAGTTTAAGTGGAATTAATTTGAATCACCTAGTTCATATTTACTCCAAATTTGTCATTTCAGATTTTGAATTAAACTTTAAATGAGGGGTGGTAAAAAATTCAGTGTAGGAGAATGCATTTAATGAACACATAGGGAGATTAGTTACTCTTAATATGTAGAGGCATTAGTAAGTTCATTTCTCATATAAGCTGACATCTGCATCCAATAATTTCTTTATGTCGAAAAGACTAGTAATGATATAAAACTTATAATGACAATATTATTCTCCCTTTTTCAACACTAAAAAGTATGATAATTTAACATGTATTAGAAGCAAAAAAACAAACTTTATTGAAATTATTGTTTTAAACTGGTTTTATACCGTAATTACATTGTATGTCTGAATGACACTGTATATAAAAATACACTTAACAAACCTATAACAGTTAAAAATGTATTTTATTTGCATGACCCACTTCATACAAAGTTAGAAAATCAGAGAGCCAGTCTTGATGCTTTACGTCAATTTCAACTTATAACCCAGTATAATATGAACTTTTAGATGTTGAGTATGATATCTATATAACTTGTATCACATTAACAAATGACAAACTTTTGTCGGAGCTTAGGAGTTCACACAAACATTTTTCAGAACACATAAATTTCCAAATCAAAACCAAATCTACAAACCAGAGTAGCTGGCCAATCATGTGTCAGACAGTAATACTGTACACAACACCAAAGATTGAGACATTAATTTTAAGTATTCCAAAAATACTGATACTATGTATTGATTTCTGGTGTAGATTCAAGCATTTAAAGTAGCCCAAACTCCAAACGAACATATTAAATGGGCAATGAGGGGACCAGATAACCCAGACACTGTGCTAATGAGAAAATCCTTATCAAGGCACAGAGTAATTTACTGGTGACAAAAAGACTTTGTACAAGTTCTGGTATTACTGGTTCGACTAGAACGTATTACCAACAACTACCTGGTGTGTCATTGGGTGCAAACTTGGAAATCTACACTCAAAACTGCCTTGAAATCGTATTGAAAACATTTCAAAAGAATTTAACTGGTAATTCTAAACTACAGTACTTTCATGTATTTTGTAACAAACTCTAACCAGCATGGAGTCATTCATATAGCACAGGTAGATTTCAGTGTTATATTCAAGAGAAAGAGACAGCAAAAAATCTTTTTCTATATATTTGGAGTGTATATGTTTTTTAAATTTCAGGACAAGAAAATTGAACCTGGCATATAAAGTTCATAACAGAACAAAATTCTTTAGGTCAAACCAAGTTTTTGTTGTGCTTCTTCTTTCAAAAATACTTAACCAAATATTTTACAACAAATTTTCAAAAACATTTGGCCTGATAAGTGGTAAAAGCAGTAATGGTGTGTATATATATATATACGGACATGCTACTCCATTACTTATCAATAATGGGACTGAGTGACAGATCCACGTACCTGTCTCAATCAAACGGCTCACACATTCTTACATTAAAACCATAGCCAAACACCTACTTTATATGACCATAAAAGCTATTAAATTGTGTGTGATTTATGAGTGTGTTTGATCTCTGTATTGACAAACATCAAATCTATACATCATCGCAGTCAAAGTTCGACCCTGACACCAGCCAGGGTTTCATTATTTTTGTTTGTTATTACTGTGATAAATTTGAATTTTTAATAACAAAATTTAAATCCCACACATTTTTCTAACAGAAAAAACTAAAATATTGTACACCTAACAAAGAAAAGAAGAAAATAAATCCCTTCATCTCGGATTGCAACACGGTGCCATAATTTCTAACTTAGCTTTGTTAGAGTCCATTATGCTAGGTGAGCTAGTACATTTGAGTAAATGAGTGGCATTGTTTGATTACTGTTCAATTGGAAATGAATATTATGCAATAGGCAATATTCTTTACAGTGACATGACTAGAGACTATAGAAAATCTTTATATTTAGATGGAACAGAGCTGAAATACTGACGACACCAACTGTGTGACACGTCATTCGAAACAACACAGCCCTTACAGCTTCTCATATACAGGTGATATATACATAATATAATAATATTAGAGAATGCCGATGTGGCGCAGCTGAATAAGCTGCGGGTATTTCTGGCTAGGCGATTGGATGCCGTAGATCGTGAGTTCGAGGCCCGGTCAGGGCACGAGTCAAAAAGTTGTCTTCCTTCTTCATTTGTGTTTCTAAGCTATATATCTATTTATTAGCACAATGTATCATATACACTATGTGTTGTGGATCCGAAGATATAGATTTGAATTTCCTGTGGTAGTTGTACCCAGAGAAATAATATAATAATATAATATATATACATAATGTAATAATATATATACATAATATAATAACATATATACATAATATAATAATATTATATACATACATAATATAATAATATAATATACATAATATAGATAATCAATTTCCAATCCATGATTTTTTTAAACATTCTAAATATCAAATCAGCATAAATTTGATCATATGTGATTAGATATAAGTATCTCACATATTGAAACTGGATTGATAAATAAACAAAAACAAAAAAAGAACAAACACTAATCAGAAATTAATCTAAACTAAAAATATCATAAATTGAAAATTTTGGATGCATCAAATAATTTATACAGTAATACAATGTATCATGATTTTGAAATAATGTTATTTGTGCCAATGAGTAAAGAATGATTTTATTTCTCATTTAATTTGCTGACCTCTTTTATATGTGATATCCAAAATCTAACTTATGATATTACCTATTAATGAGTGATCACACATTTATCAGTGAGTTTACCATTGAAGACTAAAATCCAATGGAGGCGAATAGTATTAATTAACTGAATGTTTGTTCTGATAAAAATGTTCAGTTTACAAATTCAACACTGGGTATATCTACTTGTTCAAGGAAATGTGAAAACTGAAACCTGTCCAGACAATATCTTCTATTGACAACTGAAATATTTCATGCATAAACTTTGTACCATATCAAAGCCAAGGTCGCAGCAATCAATATTTATATTCTAGAATATCTTGCTGTTTTCAGATTTGTAAACAAATTACAATAAAGTTTGCAAATACTACATAAGCATTAAAAACATATTGTTAAACGACAGGGGGAGTATGAAGTATGGCTCGAAGGTGTATAAAAACATCTTTCCCATTCATTGATTTTTATCATGATGAAGTCTCAAGCAATATTACAGTACAAAGGGAGGTAACTTTTATAATAAACTGACTTCATGTTATACAAGAGGCCCATGAGCCTTACAGGGACATTCCATCGTTTGAATAAAGTTTAGGTCGTCAAAACTAAACTTACTGGAAAATATGTATTTTTTCCAAGTAAAAAAAGTTATAATCTTTACATTAATATGGCACAGCAGTTTAACTCTCAAGATAAACCAAAGTTCTTGGAGTATTAAGTCCTGAAAATTCTTAATTCGACCTAAAGTATCACTAATTATCGCAAAGACATACAGTATTTGTCTAAGATATGCCTTCCTGTACATTTAATTTATTACATGTAGGCACAAACACTCAAATAATCATTGTTCGAACATAGATTTCATCAATAGAAATTGTGCATGTTTCTGATGTCTGAACGAAGGAATGCCCCTTTTAATGGTCGCACATGAGTTCTGAAAAACACAGATAGTTGATGTTTTGTTTTATAATTAAGAATTTAACACACTTGATTCAGTGTGACCTTGAAGGTTAGTCAAGGTTATTCAATAGAACAATTTTTTTCAGTCTGTAATTGAAGTATGTCACTGGCCAAATATCACGACTTAGTCTAGTAGAGCCACTTGGTTAATGAGAAGTTGTTTAAAAACTTTAACATATTTGACCCCTGTGACCCTGAAAGTGGGTCAAGGTCATTCATTTGAACGTCTTTTATTAGCAAATGGTGTAATTTTTGTTAGCCATTTATTTCAGCATGCTACTGGTTCAACATGATGACTTTGGGCCTCCTGGTTATTGAGAAGACGTCATTTATAGGTTCTAATGTATTTGATCTGTGACATTGAAAGTAGGTTAAAGTCATTCATTTGAATAACTTAAGTAGCCCTTCATCCCAGCATGATACTGGCCCAATATCATTACTCTGGGCCCCTTATCTACTGAGGAACTCAAAAATTTTAATTGTTTACAACATAAAGTGCACACCACATGATGCCTGACAAAAGGATATCATAAAAAGCCATCCGAGACTGACCTGCAACACATGATGCCTGGCAAAAGGATATCATAAAAAGCCATCCGAGACTGACCTAAATATCTAATACAGTAAAATGCTTGATAAAACAAACTCTTGTTCCTGGCAGTAAATGCCTTTGATTTATGTTAACCAAATACGTCACAGATGCTTTTTTTCAATTAACTAATCAAACATCTATTTTGAAAGAGCAGAAAATAATTTATTAAAGTAATTAAAATCTTTACAACCCTATCCCCCGGTATTGCATTTCACGGAATACAAGGGATGACACAAAATTTCATGAAATATACTAAATATACTAAATATGTAGTAGTATGAACTAAGGTGGAGGCCTAAGGAACATACTACAGGTACCCCCACCCCTATGATGGCTATTTAATCCAATAAAACGTACATGGTTATGCATAAAAATTGAAAATAATTTACACTTTTTTTAATGTTTTCTAAAGTCCAAGAAAGAAAACATTAACATGCTTGAGCTTAATTCTGATCATGAGTATTAACATGACATTATTTTGTAGTCGATTAAAAAAAATGCTCCTTCACTGATGTGAAATGACAGAAGCATGAGGATGGAATTTTAACATACTAATTTTTAACATTGATTGATAAGCCTCTACTGAAATATCAATACAAACAGCATCAAGTGAGAGATATAATAGAACGAAGAAAGACAACTCCTATATTTTGCCTTAACTAATTCTAATAAGGTGTCACTCCACTATCTTACTTGGTCAATATCTATTGTTTGTATACAGAGGAGCTACCTGGTTACACTGTATCTATCACCAGTGCTAGTCATTTAAAATTCTACAATATCAAAAAAAGCTAAAATGTTCCTTTTAAATCACACATTGCTGGCTTAGTTTAAAGCCCCTAATGCAATGTACGTAACTGGTTAACTGGTGACTGTAAAAAATGTTTCCATTATATAGTAAAAATAAAAAAAATGATAATTATCATGTCCTCATGTCAGGCATTATAGGGCTGAGATGACTATTTGGTGTTTACATATTGGGTGTTATTTTTATATTATACAGACAACATATGTTCAGGTCCCTGTGGGCCATGTCTTGCTTGCAAATGGTGTAATTTAATAAAAGACATTTGATAATAGCAGTTTGTTAATACATTAAGTGAAACTTTATTTTCTATTTCCTCTACACCAACAATTAATTATATGTATCCATGTCCTTACAGGCACCTTTCCTTAATTTCTTTCAGAGATAATGACATATACAGTCAAACCTGCCTTGGCGACCACCTGAATTAAACGGCTCCCTCTCACATGATACCGTATTTTTTCCTCCCAACGTTATTTACTATACTAGTGACCTGAATTAAGCCACTACCTGTCAGACGTGACTAACGACCATCATTTCCGTGTCCCAAATGCTGAAAAGCGACATTTTTCAGCGACTTTCTGAGTTTTAAAACGGAAGCAGAAGTCATAATCAAGAAGAAACCGGACGAACTTGTCTGCTTTTAAAGATTAAAAAATACTTCAGAAATGCATGAAATGTCTTATTCTGTCTCAAAAAATGTATTGAATTTATTATCTTTGCCCTGATAACAACCAAAAACGAACGAAACTGTACTTTACTTCTAAACAAGAAATATCTTTAAAAAAGATAAACTACATAGTTTTAATGCTGGTGGTTATAACAGAGACATATATACAGAGAGATTAGTAACATCGCTATTTCCCCGTACACATAGTGGCTCCCTTTATTCGTGACCACTCAAGAATATCCCTTATCGAGAGCGTCCTGTCTCCTATCAAACACACGCGAGCGCAGGTAAATCGGGCTATGCGCATGTGTGTATCGTAGTATTAGAACTTATTCGACATGTTCTGGTTAATCCGCAATTACGTCAGACCAAAACATCGTCATTTTAAATACACACAGAAAGCACATCGTTTTATTTTGGCCACTACAAAAGTTACCACATTAACCAAAAACTATCAAACTTATGGGATATAGTCTTATTGATCATGCATATTGTTGTCATTTATCCGTATTTTCGAAAATCCATTGGGTCCTATTCGACATGTCCAAGTTTGTAAATAGCCGCCATTACGTCAGACCAAAACATCGTCAATTTTAAACGCACACAAAAAGCACATCGTTTTATTTAGGCCACTACAAAAGTTACCACATTAACCAAAAACTATCATACTTATGGGATATAGTCTTATTGATCATGCACATTGTTGCCATTTATCCGTATTTTCTAAAATCCATTGGGTCCTATTCGACATGTCCAAGTTTTGTAATTAAGCAGCCATTACGTCCGACCAAAACATCGTCAATTTTAAACGCACACAAAAAGCACATTGTTTTATCTAGGCCACTACAAAAGTTACCACATTAACCAAAAACTATCATACTTATGGAATGTGGTCTTGATTATCATGCACATTGTTGTCATTTATCCGTATTCTCGAAAACCCCATAGGGACTTTTCGAAAATTGGAGATTCCCGCCGATCTTTCCTGCGTTGTGCTTGACTTTCATACTCAAAATACAAACACTTGGACAGCAAATTGTGATATATTTCATATTGATGACACTTCTGCACTTTGATATTAATAAAATTAAAGCACATAATTGGATCTTGGTGATGATTTCAAATAGAAATTATCGATAATTATGTGTCTGGTTTTCAAGTTTTCTCCAATATGGCGTCTAGTGAAGACTGAACCGAGCGACCGCAAAGGATTGTGGGAAGGTCAGGGGCCACTATGTAAACACAAGGGCAAATAGAGAGCTGCCAATCTCTCTGTATATATGTCTCTGGTTATAATGTAAAAGTGCTGGTGAAATAAATTAACGACTAATTAATAAATGCGCAGTTTCATCACGGGTAACAAAATTATATCAGTTTGAATCATTTTTGGTGATAATAAGACTGCATTTGAATCAGGAATATGATTTTATTAATGGGTCATTTGAATAGATACATCCACTTATTCAGCTTGCATTCAATCTTAATTTTGTTTCATCTTTAACTGCATGTCTGCATTTTGCATTTACCGCTATATTGACCAATCACATACTTCATCTTGACCAGTAACGCCACCTGTCGCGTCATATCCGGGAACAAAAGAATATTATACGGCTATGCCGAAAAAGGAGATGGGATATGGCGAAAAAACGTCCTCGCCATTCAGACGATTTTCACGAAATTTTGATAGATAAAAATACAAACATTTGCTTGGGAAGTATGAAAAAGAGTGAATAAACAGTCAACTTACTGTTTAACTGAAATTTATGTTCTTTTTGAGACATTAGGACAGATATTTGCCAGTTAAAAACGTCTCCATCGTTATGAAGGAAATGCAGTTACGTGACTAATAATCCGGACGAAGTCCGGGCCAGGATTTCAGGAATGCAAAAAAAAAAAAGAGAAAGTTTTTTCTTTCTTTTTTTTTGTAAATGTATCCGGCACTGGAAATAATCAAATTAGCCATTCAAACTCTTTGATTATTTTTTTGTATTTTAAAATTAAAAAAAAATTATTGTAACATGCTAAAAGAATATATTAATGAAAATAAAAGAAACTGAATTAAATTAAAAAAAATAAATATTGTACTACATATGTAGAAATGGGGATATGTTTTTATATTGTCCATTATTATAAGCATTTAATTTCATTTAGTGAATAGTGATTTTTCTTTTTCTTTTTTTTCTTTTTTTCTTTCGTTTTCCTCAAGAGGTCTCTTACAGATTTGATCATATTCACAATCTTAATTGATGACTGAGGAAATTCCTTTTCATATTTGTACTGATACTTGTAGCTGATAAATTTTACATATGTGGCAGAATAATTATGAACTTTCCTTTTCGGGTCATTTTCTTTGAACCTGGATTAAGAGACCACCTGTCATATGTGACCTTTCTTATAGACTCCCTTGGAAGGTCACATATGACTGCAGTTTGACTGCTGCGGTTTGACTGCATGTATAGTGTTTTTAACTATGAATACATGTACATTTATATATATATGTATTTCAAAGAGGCAAAATAATACCATTTGTATTTCACTTCTATTACAGTATAACACAAGCAACAATCATTATATATTCAGTAATGATTAATACACAAACTGAAATTTTATAAAATGATTAGTATTCATTTGGCTGATTAGTATTCTAAATTTGTATGTATTTAAAAAAAAGCCTGGATTCTTGAAGAAAAATAGTACATTTTGTACATACCGTTTGTCCTCTGTGAGGGCCATACAAGATTTTCGGGGTCTTGCTCTGAGCATGAGCCAAAAGGGACTGTCGGAACTCCTGCATTACACTGTGCTGAGCCCATTTACTCCTCAAACATTTGGTAGACCTCTGAAATCCAACAATACTCTGATTTTAGTAGTTAGTATAAACGTTTGAACAGTTATAAAGACTACCAGCCGAGACTTTCTGTGTGTCAACCCTGATAGTGCTAAACAATACAATTGTATATTTCTGTATAGTTGCACCCACGCTAGCTTCATTTATACAACAATTTAATTGTTTCTAGGAATGATTACACTAAATCAGATCAAAATACATTTTGCAGCTCTTCACAATTTAAATCACCTTTTGATTTAAACTAGAAAGATACACTACAGACGGGTGGACAACCTAGTCATCAGTATTAAAAAAATAAATCATTTGTGAAATTTATATAGAGAGCAGTATACCAAAATGGTCTTAGATGTGTACAAGATTCACATATCAAGCATCAGGTGATTTGGTGTTCTAAATTTTATTTTATTTATTATTTGGGGAAGTATTGTTACAAAAATGATTTAAAACTTATTAAAAACACCCACTAGATTACCAAAGAAATGATTCAAAATCAAGGAAGACCTACTATCAGATTATAGTTATAGAATATTTTATTAGAAGGTTCTTGGCTGATTTAATGTTATGCAAAAATTAACATAATTCAGTATCTTTATCAAAAACTGTTGATTCATTAAGAAACTTGGTCATGACAGATTTATCCCCCTTACCAGGTCAGCAAGCTTTTCTGATCTGTACAGTCCCCTGTCGGGGTCAAAGTCAGCCAGATTGATGACCACCTGGCCAAGCGACTCATTCCCACTTTCCTTGTCCTCATCAATTGCATGAAAAATCACCTGTCTGTGTAATGTTAAAAGGAATGGATAAGTTCAGTAATTTGACAATGCAAATTCTGAACACGATAAATTTATAAATATAATATTCAATACCAAAAAAACATCACTTGTGACCCTTCATCCTACATTGTGAAACATAAAAACTTATTAAAAGATTTCTACACATTGAGTGTGATGTAGAAAGTATATCAGGCATGCTAGCTACTAGCCCAATATCATTTTTGCTTTTTACACTATTTCCTCCAGGGAAACAAATTTTCACTCACTGCAATTATTCAATTATTCATAATCATAAACAATAAATACTGAATCTCCTTCCTCTTCCAGGATAAGGGACAGAGGCTATAAGATTTGTGTGCAATTGTCCCAGATAAATAAGTTCAAAAATATGTCAATGAAGTAAATGAGTAATCATCTAATGAGAAACAGGACAGAGGTATTTTCTGAACACGATTTCTATGTGAAGATTGAAATATTAGGATGTATTTGTAGAATTAAAATAAATGACATACCTCATCCCAAATTCCTCTTTGGCTACTTCAAACTCAAAGCTTTCCTCCCATTCAGGATCCAAAGTCTGTTTTTTTACCTATGGAAGATTTAAAAGATTTATGATTCAAGTCCAAATTAAGACATAATCATGTCTTCATGTCATGTCAAATCATGCCAAATGATGGTATAACACCATTCAATTTCTGATTTATTTATTTATAAAAAGACATGTGGTTCTAAAACCACATTATATGTATAGATGTACACGTTTTGTCTTTTAAAAAAAAATACAACTCTGGACTGCATTATGGTTAAAAAT